>NC_090259.1:4004364-4012789 GCF_037325665.1 Littorina saxatilis | reverse complement strand
AGTATTGTTTTGCCATTTTGAAGAAGACTGGTGTCAGCCTCGTCAGAAGCTGTAAAGGCTTGTTTTCGCGTCATTTTGTGTGTGCTATGTGGGTAAAAAAAAACGTAGTTTGGTAATGGCTAGTTGTATTGCTTTTAAATTTGAAACGAATATTGTTAATACAATTGCAAAAGAGCGTGTAAAATATCATGGCGTTTTGATGAGTTTTTTTGACGTACTGGAACTTTTCAGAAAAGTTTGATTAAACTGTAATAACTCTTTTCAGTATTGTTGCAAAAATTCAGCATTGTGCACACTTCGAAACAAATAAATATTACAACTATGGATCAATTTTGGTACAAAGCAACCACGCGCTTGGGTGGTATGGAAATGTGAACGCGAAACAACAATTATGAAAAACAGGTCTTCCAACATCAAAACCCATGGTCCAGCGCAGCAGACTGAACTGGCATGCTTTTTATCGCTATGAGTGACTTGCTTTCCAACAACATGCAAAACTGGTTCCGTTTTAACTATCTGTTTAGTTGACGATTTTAACGCGGTCATCTTGCTTTTGTGAATTTGATTTTGGGGGATGTCTGTGTTGGAGTTCCACTGTATAGACAGTAATTCCTAAACAATTAATCTGGGGGGTTTTAAATTTAAATTTGGTCGGGGAATGAATAGATTTCCCTTTCCAGTAATATAACCTGTTTTACAATAAACGGCGTCATTACAAAGATTTACAACGGAACACATCTGCTTAAGTTTTTTTATGACGGGTTCGGGGTAGAATTGAACACTTCCTTAACTGTCAAATCAATAGAAGCTAACTACATTAAGAACTGCTCAAAGTAGTCTTACTCAAGCAGGCCACACTCACCGAGTTTATTGACACAAACGTTTTCGACACGTGCGTGTGTGTTACTTTTTTTTATCATAAAGATTCTGAACTGTTGGCGTGTTCTCAGTAAAGAGACCTGCATTGTGAAAATCATTATCATATTATACTAGATGGTGTATCTTCCTTCGTGAGATTAAGTGGCTGTTGCGTGACCTCTGTAGGCTTTGAATAATTATTTAAGTCTGGGAAGATAAAGTGGTGCAATGTATTGTTCGCCAAGTGTCGTCTGTCATATGAGCGTTGATGCGTTGAGCTGTCGTTATGCGCCATACATGGCCCAGCTCATCCGGCTTCAGCGTGTTTTTATATCGGAGTGGTCCTTCTCCTAGACTGGTGGCTTTACAGGGCTGTCGAGTCCAGTCTACCCGGCTATTTGGCCATAGCTGGCTGGTTTGTTTATCTGAGGTGACCTTCCCCAGGGCTAGAACTTAAGATGCGGCTCTTGATCGCATGATGCTCCCGTCATTGGAGACCTGGGGTATTTCTTGAGTGTAACAGTGCCACCTGTTACCCCGCCCCATCCTGTTGGAAGCACCGCCAGTTGGTCCGCGACTGCTTATTCGTCCTGTCAAGCCTGGCTTATTTCGCAGCTAACCTCCATATCTGAAGGCCATCACACTATCCGCCACCTGTGAACGCGCCTGGTTGGGGGTGGTCGCCCCTACTGTCCCAGGTTCGCCAAGTGTTTATGCCAAGAGAACCATCATAATACAGACCAGAGGTAAACACACCCTTCTCTCTGCACGTCACAAAACCTGTTATTTGATACATTCTCCTTTTGAGTGTGACAGGACAGAAGTTAGGGTTATTGAAACGAAATAATTTTGGTAAGAAACAGTATAAAAGGAAAACCGAAAATTGTTCATGGTTTAATGTTACATGTGAGAAAAAGAGAAAGTCCTTTTTTAAAGCAAAAAATTTACATAGAAGAATGAAGACTGCCTTTTCGCGTGAGCTCCGCACCAAAACAAGTCGAAGTTATAAACAGGAAGTAAATAAGCAATTTAAAAAATATCAAGCAGACCTTGTTAAAAAAATCAAAAACCTAAAAAGCCATGATCCAAAATCGTATTGGAAGATGGGGTGTTGCAGGTAGCTCTGTTTCCTCCTTGGGGATGAAGCTACCAGGGGAAGGGATTGTGTTGGAGGTGCGGGTAGAGGGGTAGCCCTCCCGGTGCTCCCCCTTGGACCTCCCTAGTCTAGGACCCTGGGTCTTCGCGAGGTGGCCATTGTGGCGTAATCCCTCCGGACTAGCATAACGTTTCCCTATCCCAAGACCGACCGTGCGTGGTCTATGACCACATCCTCTACGAGGTGACCCTATCAACTAGGCAGCGCAAGCCCCTAGGCGAAACACGGCGGATCTAGAGGAGAGAACCTCGATAAAAAATTTGAGCTGCCATGAAGACGGAGCATGTTGGCTGAGGACAGCGGGCAGACCTTCTGTGCCGACACCCATCTACAGGAGAAAACCAGGCATGCACGCATCAAACCCAACATGGCCATACAAACGGATATTCGACGGTATGGTGCTCGTCCCGCGGATCGCCAGGCGGAGACAGCGCCGGGTCCCCAGCCTCAAAGGGGCCCAGCCTCAGCTACTGGTGAAGCGACTCAGAGTGACAACAGAAGGCAGCAACCCCAAGCATCAGTCAGTCAACCCAGTCAGCCGGATAAGTCAGCTGATCCGCTTGTCTTTGCACAGTGGAACGCTGAGGGACTTCGCAAGAAGAAACCCGAGCTACAGGATTTTCTCAGACGGGAGCAAGTCGACATCATCTGTATCCAGGAGACACACCTGACAGATGCTCACCGATTCTCCATGAGAGGATACGAGCTATTCCGACACGACAGAAGCAACCGTTCCAAGGGAGGCATTCTCACTCTCGTCCGGAACAACATACCTGCGATAGAGGTTGGAAGATCTACAGGAGAAAATGAATTTCTTGCAGTAAAGGCGGTCCTCCAAGGGAGAGAATTCACAATCATCAACTTTTACTGTCCACCTGATAAAAACCTGGAACTACACACTCTGCATCTGCCTCAATCCAACCTACTGATACTTGGTGACTTTAACGGCCACTCCCCAAGCTGGGGATATCAAGACCTCAACTGCAGGGGAGAACAGATTGAAGACTGGATGATTGATGAAAATCTAATCCTCATCAACAAGCCGGACGACAAGCCCACCTGTCTGTCCCGAGCTTGGAAGACGACAAGTACCCCAGACCTCGCCATAGCCACTGAAGACATCCATAAGATCTGTGACAGGAGTGTTGCAGACCAGCTAGGAGGGAGTGACCATCTACCCATCCTGCTGAAGCTCTCCCTGCTAGAACAGGCCTCCCCCATTAGGAAAAAGCCTAGCTAGAACTACAAGAAGGCGAACTGGGCGAAATTTGAAAGGCTGACTGACATACTCTGCCAAGAAACCACCATCGACTCTACGCAGGACATTAACATCAACGTCAAGCGGATTTCTGACTGCATACTCCAGGCAGCACGGCAGAGTATACCGAGAGGAAGAAGAAAAGACTACAAACCATACTGGAGCAAAGATCTGCAAGATCTCCATGACAAGCTAAGATCAGCCAGAGAGCTACTCGAAAAGGACCCCACCCCAGAAAACACAACGGCCTACAACAAATCGAGAGCTGAATTTGATGAAGGAAAGACGAAGGAAATCCGCAAGTCTTGGCATGAGAAAACCAGCTCTCTGAACATGGAGAGAGACACAGGGAAGCTCTGGAAGCTCATAAAGACCCTAAATGACGACCACCAGTGTACACCAAGAGCAACACTCCTGAAAGAAGATGGAAAGATCTACACTGGGAAAAGAGCTGCTACCCTGCTTGCGGAAAACTTTAGAGAAGATAGTCTATTGGAAGTACCAAGAGAAAAAACAGCGGAGGTGCGAATGAGGATGAAGGAGGAGCTAAGGAAGCAGCAGCAAACATCAGCCTGCATGACTGATGACTTCACAATACATGAACTGAACAGCTCCACTAGACAGCTCAAGAACAAGAAAGCTCCAGGCAAGGACGGTATCACCAACGAGATGATCCGACACCTTGGCAGCCACACCAAACAGAAGCTTCTGGGCATCTACAACCAGTCCTGGAACTCTGGGGTCTTCCCTTTCAGCTGGAAGGAGGCCATCCTCACCCCAGTCCTGAAGAAAGGGAAAGACAGGCACAACAAGACCAGCTATCGCCCCATAAGCCTCCTCAGCTGCCTCAGCAAACTGATGGAACGCATGGTCAACCGCCGCCTGCAGCATCACCTGGAAAAGAACGGGCTGATCAACCCCACCCAGTCTGGCTTTAGAAAAAACAGAAGCACGGAGGACCAGATTACACTGCTCACCCAAGACATTGAGAACGGCTTTCAACAGAAAATGAAGACGCTGGCCGTCTTTGTGGATCTGACGCGGACGTTCGACAAGGTCTGGAAGGAAGGTCTGCTCCTGAAGCTCCTCCAGAAACGCGTGTGCGGAAAGATGATTGCATGGATCCACAGCTACCTGTTCCAGAGATCAGCCCGAGTCAAACTGGAAGGACAGACAAGCATGCTGGTGAAGATCAGAGAGGGCGTTCCACAGGGCAGCTGTATCGCGCCGACGCTCTTCGTTGTCTTCATCGATGACATTGCTGACCACCTGCCCATGCACATCTCAAGGGCACTCCATGCAGACGACCTGGCTGTATGGACCAGAGCAGAACACATCACCACAGCAGCGTGCAGAATGCAGGAAGCAATGAACCACCTCTCAGACTGGGCCAAAGAGTGGATGGTCACGATCAACAGGACAAAAACCGAGGCCACATGCTGCTCACTCTCCCCCAAGAAAGAGGAGTTCACCCTGCGACTCGATGGCCAGAACATCCCTCAGCAAGAGACCCCAACCTATCTCGGGGTGAAACTGGACAGAAGGCTAACGTGGGCTCCGCACATCTCCGTCATGCACAGCAAAGCCACCAAGAAAATGGCTGTGATGAAGAAACTGTCTGGAACAAAGTGGGGCGCCAACATGAAGATCCTGACTCAAGTTTACACAGGATCTGTCAGACCCCACATGGAATATGCCTCAAACGCCTGGTCAACTGCAGCCAAAACCAACACAGACAACCTGGCCAAGGTCCAAAATGCTGGCCTGCGACTCATCACAGGAGGCATGAAGACTACCCCCATCTCGGCACTGGAGAAGACGGCAGGCCTGACCTCCCTGGAAGAGAGACGGGATGAAAAACTCCTGAGGCAGAGTGAGAAGATGAAGAGGCTCCCGTCCCATCCACTGCACTCTACACTCCAAGCCCCAACCAAAAACCGAATCAAGCGACAGAGCCCAAACCACCTGATCAAGGCACTTCAGCACAAGCACAAAGGCTCTCTACCCCCATCAACTGGCCAACCACTGGAAATGCTCCAAGACTATGAGGAATGGTCACTGGATGTCCCCCCCCCCATCATCCTTGACGTCCCTGGGATTGGAGCAAAGCAAGAGCAACCAGAAGCAGTGCTCAAGTCCCTGACCCTGGAAACACTAGACAGGGACTACCCCACCACCACCTGGACCCAAGTCTTTACAGACGGCTCAGCCGAGCATGCTGTGAGGAATGGGGGAGGCGGTGTCTACATCAAGTTCCCTGACGGCAGCTCGCTCCGCAAGTCTGTCGCCACTGGCCTAGTCTCCACAAACTACCGAGCTGAAGCACACGCCTTGCACCTCGCAGCACAGACCTTGAACCAGGAAGAGGCATTACCTGGCCAGACAGTCTTCCTCACAGACTGCCGATCTCTCCTGCAGAGCCTTCAGACCAGAGAGAGAGAACAGATCCTGCAAGACATAAAGCAGGAACTGCACTACCTCAGCAGCAAAACCACTGTCGTCCTACAGTGGATTCCCTCCCATTGCGGAATCAGTGGCAACGAGGAAGCGGACAGACTCTCCAAGGAGGGAAGTAAGCTGGAACAGTCAGTACACCCCTCATCCTACGGAGAAAAAAAGACCCTCCTACGAAGTCACTTCAGAGCCGCCTGGAGGGAACGTCTGCACCTGGGGGCCGAGGAAGACGATATCCACCAGCTGGATCGAAAACAGCAAGTCACCATATTCAGGCTCAGAACTGGACACTGTCGGCTCCTCTCCCACCTCTATCGCCTGAAGATTTCACACACGGATCAATGCCCGTGTGACACAGGCCCCCAGACACCAGAGCACGTACTGCAGGCCTGTCCAACCTTCGACACCCTGAGGCGCCAAACGTGGCCGAGTGAAGTGGAGCTCCGCGAAAAGCTGTGGGGGACAGCGGCATCACTGCGGCTGACTGCGGGATTTGCACTCAACACTGGACTGGACATCTAGACGTATGGCCGGGAACGTAGAAGAAGAAGAAGAAGTATTGGAAGATTATTAATGGAACACTAAGAGAAAAAAAATGAAGAATTACCAAAAGACTCTTCTGACGTTTTTTTGAAACACTTTAAAGGTATGTTTTCAGCAGGTGAAGATGAGGTTGATAAAAATGAATCTAATTTAAATGAAATGGTACATAATGATAACGCTGATTTTAATTGTATGATAACAGAAGATGAAGTTTTAAAAGCAGTTAAAAAGCTAAAAATAATAAAGCCTGTGGAAATGATCAAATTATAAATGAGTTTTTGAAAGCTTCTGCTGGGAAGTTGATTAAAGTACATGTATACAAAGCTGTTTAATGTAATTCTTTGTTCTGGACACATGCCCGACGAATGGTATGTTGGACTTTTACGCCCCATGTATAAGCAAAAGGGAAATGCGGAAGACCTAGCAAATTACAGAGGTATAACCCTGATGAGCTGCTTTGGAAAGTTATTTACCAGTGTTCTGAATAATAGGCTAACTAATTATTTTGATGAGTATTCAGTCATTGGTGAAGAACAAGCCGGTTTTCGAGCAGGTCATTCAACCCTCGACCACATTTTTACTTTACATAGTATTATTGATTACTTTCTATCAAAGAGAAAAAGGTTATATTGTCTTTTTATTGATTATGAAAAAGCATTTGATTATGTGAAAAGAGCTTTTCTATGGAAGAAGATGTTTGACGCTGGAATAAATGGGCGAATGCTAAATATTATTCAAAATTTGTATAGTAAGGCCAAGTCATGTGTTTTGGTAGGTAACCAAAAGTCAGATTTCTTTCAATGTTTTACCGGTGTACATCAAGGGGAAAACTTGTCACCTGCATTGTTTGCTGTGTATTTAAATGATTTACAAGCTTATATGTTTGATAAAACTGAACACCTCCCTACTATTGAAAGAGAGGTCGCTATGTTGGACTTACAGCCGGATGATGCTGAGCTGATGTTTAAAATGTTTATTTTATTATATGCAGATGATACAACCTTTTTAGCAGAATCCCCAGAAGCATTACAAGACTCGTTTAATGTGTTGTCCGAATACTGCGATCTGTGGAGTTTGTGGGTGAACGCCAAAAAAACGAAAATAGTTGTTTTTTCAAGAGGTAAAATACGAAAATTGCCATTATTTAAATACAAAGATGAATTAATTGAGGTCGTGTTTGGTTTTCAATATTTGGGTCTATTTTTTAATTATAATAATAAGTTTAATAAATCACAAAAGTTGTTATATGATAAGGCCTCTCGAGCAATGTTTAGCTTGTTAAAGAAGTGTAGAAAATTGTCGTTGTCCATAGATATTCAAATTGAATTGTTTGATAGAATAGTTGCACCGATTATGTTATATGGCTGTGAAGTATGGGGACCAAATTTGGTAAATTTAGCAACAAAATTGCAGCTACGTTTTTATAAGATTATTTTGAAATTGAGAAAGTCGACCCCAACGTGTATGGTATTAGGCGAATTAGGCAAATTTCCACCAGATGTCCTCGTAAAAAATAGAATATTTAGTTTTTGGTTTAAATTGGTGGATTGTAATACGTTTTCAAATGTATTGTACCGTTTTTTTGCACCGCCTCTATGTAAATAACATATATGAAGCACCTTATTTAAAACATGTTGAAACAACTTTAAATGCTCTTGGTCTTAGTGGTTTTTGGCATGACCAGTTTAATTTACGATGTTCCGAAAAATGGTTTAAATTGAAAACGTTGCAATGCCTAAAAGATCAATATATACAATCGTGGTTTTCAGAATTAAATGAAAAAGAAACTTGTTTGAATTATAGATTGTTTAAAAATACATTTATATTTGAAATTTTTTTTGAACATTTTACCCAATCACCTAGCACTCTCTTTTTTACGTTTTAGAACATTAAATCATAAATTGCCAATACAGAAAGGCCGAATGTTAAATATACCACATAACGAAAGAATATGTGTTAAATGCCAGTCTGGAGAACTCGGAGATGAATTTCAGTGTCATTTTTTTGAAAATGTGAGGAAAAGGTTGTTACCATTGTATTTTCGTAGAAATTCAAATGCAGTCAAATTTAAACATTTATTTGAATTAACAAAGAAACGAAAGTTATTGCATTTAATATATTTTATTAAGAATATTTTGAAAGAGTTCTGATTATTT
>NC_090259.1:3916864-3999364 GCF_037325665.1 Littorina saxatilis | reverse complement strand
AAAATAAAACATTAAAACGTTCATAATAAACAATAGTAAACAAGAATTAAAAAAAAATAAAAAATAAAGAAATAGACCGCCCATGCCGGGAATCGAACTTGGATTTAAAAAAAAAAAAACATTTATTTATTTTACACAATTAAAAAATTATTAGAGTAAAATAAAACATTAAAACGTTCATAATAAACAATAGTAAACAAGAATTAAAAAAAAAATAGAACGCCCATGCCGGGAATCGAACCCGGATCATTTTGGCCATAGACTCTCTCGTGCTCTCTGTCTCTCTTTCACCGAGACCAAACCCTGCATTGTAATTTCTTTGCCGAGACCATTTCCTCACCCGTTGTCTGGCTTGCAAATCATGCTTTTCTCGTCACTGCGTGACGTGTTTGCCGCTCAAGTCTCCCCTTTAGTTCAGGCTGTTCGCAAAGCGACCAGCCTCCCACCGCAAAAACTCCCACCGTTAAGAGTGGCTTTTGTGTTTTTTGGGGCATTTAGGTCCCAGGTAACATTATGAAGTTTTAATACGATCAATCGGACCTATTATCAAGTTAGTGTATCAACTTTTGAACGAACTGCGCCCAGTAGTTTCCCAGCAATAAGCTGTTAAGTCGAGACGAACAGACAGATAGACAGACAGACAGACATATAAAAAACGCTCGCGCTGGACCCGAGTACTCTTCAGACATTCACCCACACACACACACACACACACACACACACACACACACACACACACACACACTCACACACTCTCTCTCTCTCCCTCACTCCCTCCCTCTCTCTCTTTCTTTCTTACACACACACACACACACACACACACAAACACACACACACACACACACACACACACAAACAGTAACACTAACACATGTGCACAAAATGAATCGAACCCGGATCATTTTGGCCATAGACTCTCTCGTGCTCTCTGTCTCTCTTTCACCGAGACCAAACCCTGCATTGTAATTTCTTTGCCGAGACCATTTCCTCACCCGTTGTCTGGCTTGCACTGAAATCATGCTTTTCTCGTCACTGCGTGACGTGTTCGCCGCCCAAGTCTGCCCTTTAGTTCAGGCTGTTCGCAAAGCGACCAGCCTCCCACCGCAAAAACTCCCACCGTTAAGAGTGGCTTTTGTGTTTTTTGGGGCATTTAGGTCCCAGGTAACATTATGAAGTTTTAATACGATCAATCGGACCTATTATCAAGTAAGTGTATCAACTTTTGAACGAACTGCGCCCAGTAGTTTCCCAGCAATAAGCTGTTAAGTCGAGACGAACAGACAGACACACAATTAAAGTCTGCAGGACCCTAGTACTGCGTACTCGGGTATAAAGTTGACTACATCTCCTGAGTTAGTGGAGCACACTACTAATCAACATCTTAGTAACCACCCGTAACCATGACACTCTAAGCAGGTTCCGTGTTTCATTGGTTAAACCTAAGACAAGAGGAAGGGGAGGGAAAGAGTGGGTGGGGGGGAGGAGGGGAGTAAAAGACTAAAACATTCGAGCCCAGCTGGCAGCGTCTATCATCTACCCGTATCAAAGAAATTCACACCCTCTTGAAAACCCCTACTACATGCCGCTAGCCGGGGAATACAGAGACAGACAGGCCTCCATATTACATAACAACACCTGCAGGTTCCCGGTGCCTGTCCCCTTATCCAAGGTGGAGCGTGTCCATCTTGCAACAGCTGCAAGCGGTTATCGGTCTGGCAAGCCCCTTTATCTCTTTAAGGTAAGCCGACACCAGCTGTTGTTGGTGAGTCACAACTAATCAATGATAGACTACAAAAAATACAATATATGACACGGATGTAATTGAGACTTGATGAAAATGTCTGTTTATAGTGTCGGACACAGATGGGCAACAGCTTGCCTCGTCACAACTTTTACATCCAGGGACTGCCGATTTAAGTGCACACAGATCTAAACCGATATAATCAGGATATTATTGATCTGTTCTTGCAACAACAACAAAACAGTCTCATTTACAAGCCATAACTAACAGCAGCTGGTAAACAACTGGATCAAATTTCCGTTGCCATGACTGCGAAATTCACATGACAGTGAAAAACAAGAAAAGCAAATGCTTACACAACTCTCCTGTTGTCATTTCCCATTACAGTGGAACCCCTCTTTTAAGACCCTCCCCCAGAATAAGACCTACTCTCTCCCCTTCAAGATCCTCCCCACCCGATAGAAGACTCCCTCCCTTCTTACCCCCCTCTCCCAACCATCCCAACCAATCAAACTTAGGTCAAGTCGGGAGATTATCAAACCCTAGAAGTGTGCAAAGTATCAAAGCTCTAGATTCAACAACAACCGACATAACCTCAACAGTAAGTTTTTATAAAACGAACATGACCCCGCTGTGATTCCAAATTTGACGAGGGTCAACCAAACTGTGGGTCACTTCGTGAGATCATCAAATCCTCAAAGTGTGCAAAGTTTTAAAGGTCTAGCTTGAAAAACATCTGGGATAACCTCAATGTTAATTTTTTTGCCAGGTGGAAGGGCGGCCGGGCACGGATGAATACTTCGACTCACAAATTACTCAGGTGAGTCAAAAAGCGGTATTATGTCTCGCTCTGTGTGGATAACAATCAGAAAATCAAGGACAAGGGAGGCTTTTCTGAGCATAAAATTGCAGTGAGAGAGAGAGACAGACAGACAGACAAAGAGACAAAGAGGCAGAGAGAGAGAGAGAGAGAGATAAGGCAACAAAAAAAAATAGGTGTGGTTACGGTAACATAGCCAAAAACAAGTCGCGTCAGGCGAAAATACAATATTTAGTCAAGTAGCTGTCGAACTCACAGAATGAAACTGAACGCAACGCAACGCAGCAAGCCCGTATACTCGTTGCATCGTCACTCCACCGCCCGTGGCAAAGGCAGTGCCCGTGGAATTGACAAGAAGAGCGGGGTATTCGTTGCGCTGAGAAGGATAGCACGCTTTTCTGTACCTCTCTTCGTTTTAACTTTCTGAGCGTGTTTTTAATCCAAACATATCATATCTATATATTTCTGGAATCAGGAACCGACAAGGAATAAGATGAAAGTGTTTTTAAATTGATTTCGAAAAAAAAATTTTGATAATAATTTGTATATATTTAATTTTCAGAGCTTGTTTTTAATCCGAATATAACATATTTATATGTTTTTGGAATCAGCAAATGATGGAAAATAAGATAAACGTAAATTTGGATCGTTTTATAAATTTTTATTTTTTTTTTACAATTTTCAGATTGTTAATGACCAAAGTCATTAATTAATTTTTAAGCCACCAAGCTGAAATGCAATACCGAAGTCCGGGCTTTGTCGAAGATTACTTGACCAAAATTTCAACCAATTTGGTTGAAAAATGAGGGCGTGACAGTGCCGCCTCAACTTTCACGAAAAGCCGGATATGACGTCATGAAAGACATTTATCAAAAAAATGAAAAAAACTTTCGGGGATTTCATACCCAGAAACTCTCATGTCAAATTTCATAAAGATCGGTCCAGTAGTTTAGTCTGAATCGCTCTACACACACACACACACACACACACACGCACAGACAGACAGACAGACAGACATACACCACGACCCTCGTCTCGATTCCCCCTCGATGTTAAAATATTTAATCAAAACTTGACTAAATATAAAAATAGGGTAGGTAGGTAGGCAATCACTTTTTTTTTTTTTAACTTTTTTTTCTAATGTGTACAAATTAAACCTACTTGACAGGGAAATAAGTGTGCGACACGGGCGCTTTCGCTTTCGTTGCGTTTTTTGCACTCGTTTTTTGTTTGTATTTGGTTTTTTTTTGACAAATGCAATAAAAAGTTATAGGATCGGCCCCTAAAAATAGGGTAGGTCGGGTTACCGTAACCACACCTTTTTTTTTTTTTTAGGCCTAAAGAGACACACACAGGCAGACAAAGACTGACACAGAGAGAGAGAGAGAGAGAGAGAGAGAGAGAGAGAGAGAGAGAGAGAGAGAGAGAGAGAGAGAGAGAGAGACAGACAGACAGACAGACAGACAGACAGACAGACAGGGCAGACAAAAAGACAGGCAGGGACTGACAGAGAGAAAGAGACAGACAGACAGACAGACAGACAAAGAGACAGGCAGAAAGAGACTGACAGAGCTAGAGAGAGACAGAGAGAGAGACAGACAGACAGACAGACAGACAGACAAAGAGACAGGCAGACAGAGACTGACAGAGCTAGAGAGAAACAGAAAGAGAGACAGACAGACAGACAAAGAGAAAGGCAGACAGAGACTGATGGAGAGACAGACAGAGAGAGAGACAGGCAGACAGACAAAGAGACAGGCAGACAGACAAAGAGACAGGCAGACAGACAAAGAGACAGGCAGACAGACAAAGAGACAGGCAGACAGAGACTGACAGAGAGAGAGACTGACAGAGAGAGAGAGAGAGACAGACAGACAAAGAGACAGGCAGACAGAGACTGACAGAGAGAGAGAGAGAGAGAGAGAGAGAAAGAGACAAGCAGAGAGAGAGAGAGAGAGAGAGAGAGAGAGAGAGAGAGAGAGAGAGAACGAGAGCGAGAGCAGAGGAGAGAGAGAGAGAGAGGGGGGAGAGAAACAACAAGTCGCGTAAGGCGAAATTACTACATTTAGTCAAGCTGTGGAACTCACAGAATGAAACTGAACGTAGTCCGCCGCTAGTGCAAAAGCAGTAAAAGTGACGAGCCTGTTTGGCGCGGTAGCGATTGCGCCGCAGTGCTTCATAGCACGCTTTACTGTACCTCTCTTCGTTTTAAATTTCTGAGCGTGTTTTTAATCCAAACATATCATATCTATATGTTTTTGGAATCAGGAACCGACAAGGAATAAGATGAAATAGTTTTTAAAACGATTTCGGAAATTTAATTTTGATCATAAGTTTTATATTTTTAATTTTCAGAGCTTGTTTTTAATCCAAATATAACATATGTATATGTTTTTAGAATCAAAAAATGAAGCAGAATAAGATGAAATTGGTTTTGGATCGTTTAATAAAAAAATAATTTTAATTACAAGTTTCCGATTTTTAATGACCAAACTCACTCATTAGTTTTAAGCCACCAAGCTGAAATGCAATACCAAACCCCGGGCTTCGTCGAAGATTGCTTTGCCAAAATTTCAATCAATTTGATTGAAAAATGAGGGTGTGACAGTGCCGCCTCAACTTTTACAAAAAGCCGGATATGACGTCATCAAAGGTATTTATCGAAAAAAAGAAAAAAACGTCCGGGGATATCATACCCAGGAACTCTCATGTCAAATTTCATAAAGATCGGTCCAGTAGTTTAGTCTGAATCGCTCTACACACACAGACAGACAGACAGACACACATACACCACGACCCTCCTCTCGATTCCCCCCTCTATGTTAAAACATTTAGTCAAAACTTGACCAAATGTAAAACAAGTCCCGTAAGGCGAAAATACAATATTTAGTCAAGTAGCTGTCGAACTCACAGAATGAAACTGAACGCAATGCCATTTTTCAGCAAGACCGTATACTCGTAGCATCGTCAGTCCACCGCTCATGGCAAAGGCAGTGAAATTGACAAGAAGAGCGGGGTAGTAGTTGCGCTAAGAAGGATAGCACGCTTTTCTGTACCTCTCTTTGTTTTAACTTTCTGAGCGTGTTTTTAATCCAAACATATCATATCTATATGTTTTTGGAATCAGGAACCGACAAGGAATAAGATGAAAGTGTTTTTAAATTGATTTGGACAATTTAATTTTGATAATAATTTTTATATATTTAATTTTCAGAGCTTGTTTTTAATCCGAATATAACATATTTATATGTTTTTGGAATCAGCAAATGATGGAGAATAAGATAAACGTAAATTTGGATCGTTTTATAAATGTTTATTTTTTTTACAATTTTCAGATTTTTAATGACCAAAGTCATTAATTAATTTTTAAGCCACCAAGCTGAAATGCAATACCGAAGTCCGGGCTTCGTCGAAGATTACTTGACCAAAATTTCAACCAATTTGGTTGAAAAATGAGGGTGTGACAGTGCCGCCTCAACTTTCACGAAAAGCCAAATATGACGTCATCAAAGACATTTATCAAAAAAATGAAAAAAACTTTCGGGGATTTCATACCCAGGAACTCTCATGTCAAATTTCATAAAGATCGGTCCAGTAGTTTAGTCTGAATCGCTCTACACACACACACAGACACACACACACACACGCACGCACATACTGTCATACACCACGACCCTCGTTTCGATTCCCCCTCGATGTTAAAATATTTAGTCAAAACTTGACTAAATATAAAAAGGACGAGAAAAATTCCACATTAAAAAGCGCTAAAAGTAGTCTTACTCAAGCAGGCCACTGACACTCACCGAGTTAGATTACAAAAATGTGTTCGACACGTGCGTGTGTTACTTTTTTTTTTATCATAAAGGATTCTGAATTGTTGGCGTGTTCTCAGTAAAGAGACCTGCATTGTGAAAATCATAATAATATTATACTACATGGTGTATCTTCCTTCGTGAGATTATCACATACAGCCTTCTCTTAGATTTTTGTCGGGTGGATTTAAGGAGTACCCACATTTAAGTGGCTGTTGCGTGACCTCTGTAGGCTTTGAATAATTATTTAAGTCTGTGAAGACAAAGTGGTGCAATGTATTGTTCGCCAAGTGTTTATGCCAAGAGAACCATCATAATACAGACCAGAGGTAAACACACCCTCTCTGCACGTCACAAGACCTCTCTGTTATTTGATACATTCTCCATTTGAGTGTGACTAATCCTTCTCCATACATTACCATAGCGTTGTGACATTTCAATGGGGCACACCTGCATATACACTCACAGCAGGTTGAAGTTGAGGACGGCGTCAATTAATCTGTCTGCCAAAATAAACTCCCAACAACTCCGCCTGATGACCAAAATGTGCACAGAGCCATGACGACACTGTATTCCTTGCACGTAATGACATCCTTCTTGCCGCTTTAATTCAGTTAGGTGACGCGGAGAACCGGTTTAGTGTGAATGACAATGGGAGGCAGAGGGATGTGTCAGAGTTATAGAGAGAAAAAAACATCGCACCTTATTTTCCTGACATTATTGTACATAATGTACCATCAAGTCCGATATAAAAACAATTCAATATTTGCACACAAGCAGTGCATGGATGGAGCCTACCATTATCCAGACATAATGTTTACACACACACGTACACTAATGTGCACAAACATATACATGCACACGCAAACACACACAGACACAGACACAGAAATTGGTTGAGAGTAGACCAACAAGGAAAATAAAACTGTGGAGGAAGTCAGCATGTGAAACGTTATTGCGTCAATCTGTCTGCCAAAAAAACACTTGACGTTAACCAAAGGGCAAAGACCTTTGCACGTCCCGATATTAATCCGCTGCATGTAATTTGATCCAGCGGTAAAGCTTAAAGGCAAACAAGTCGAGGGCTGTGTGTCGGTCACTGGTGTGCACGGTAGTGAATAGAGTGAATTAATTTGTTCCTTGGCATAAGAAAATGTATGAGTAAATCGCCAGGATAAACACTTTACTGTCTTCACATTGTTCCGCCTTTGAATGACTCATGTTGTATGCATTTAAAGCGCTCAAGTCCCTTTGTTTCCTGGATCATAAAATAGCGCTCTGCCTCATTTGTTTAAGAATGTCAATGGCTTTGTTGTTGTAACTTCTTCTTCTTCTTCTTCTTGGTTTAAACAAGTTTATTCAGTAAATTCCATTGGTACTATTACCGCATACATGAAATAAGGAACATGGAGCACAACAAGCTAAGCTTATGAGCGTACTCTTAAAAGCAAATGAAATTTGGCGGACGATTTTAATATAACAAATTTGAAATAATGTCAAAATAATAATGGTAAATTATGGTAGACAAACATGTAACAATAAAAGTGAAAAGGCAAAACCAACAAAAAACAACAAACAAAAAAACCAATGCTAAACTAACAACAGTACTCACACGCGCTCGCACACTCACTCGCACACACACGCATACAATGACTTCCACATGGTTGAAAATAGAATACTACCAGAACAAAGAAATGTAAACAGTACTGCACATGGTGGATGAGATAAATGCATTCATTATTCAAAACGTTTGCTTAATAAGATAAACCTGAATAACTGGTCAAATATCAATGCATTTTCGCTGTCTGACTTGTCTCTATTGCCATACAGAAAATCATCAGCGGTTAGCAAATCATAGTTGGGCAGTGTTGACAAGGTGACTTCACGTATTTGAAGAGATAAGGGGCAATGAAAAATATAGTGCTCCGCATTTTCAACAGGATAACCACAAGTGCATGACGGGTCGGGAATTAAATGTCTGTCAAATAGATCACTATTTAGATTGCTGATCCTCAATCTCAGTCTGCAATGGATAATTTCTGATTTTCGATCAGATGTGTATAGATACGAGGGAACAACAGAATCATCAGAACTAATACGTTTTTTAAATAACCCAATAGAATCAAGTTGTTTTACAGTATCTGGAAGCTCATTCCACAGGGAAGTCGAAGACAGAAAAAATGACTTTTTATACAATTCAGTTCGAGAGTGGGGAGTCTGTCTGTCAAGTGGTCTTCGTCTATGGTAAGGGTTCACAGAAGCAACGAGAGGAGGCAGACGTTCTAGTAAGTATGGTGGCACGCGTGCATTAACTAATTTGAAATACAAAATCAATTTGTGTCTTTTTCGCCTCTCCTTCAGTGTTGTAAATCCTGATTCATCGTACAATTTTTGGTGACTCGTGCCACGAACTGCACCTATAATGGTTCTTATGGCATCAAGATGCAAGTTTTCTAATAAAGTAGCTAATCTGTCAGAACAGTTATCCCAAATGACGTCAGAAAAATCAAAATGGGGAATAATAAAAGATTTATACATAAGTTCAAGTGCCTTTCGGCTAAGGCGATACTTATAGGACCGAAAACATGAGAGAAGAACACGTACTTTAGATATAATTGACTGAACATGTGATTCCCATTTGCAGTCGCTCTGAATCAGTACACCAAGATGTTTGTGAACGTGGTTTTCTCTCAGAACTGTTCCATCAAATACAAGAGGAAGGGTTTCAGGCATTCTATTTCCAGAAAAGGTCATCAAATCTGTTTTTAAATTATTGAAATTAACTTTCCATTTTTCCGCCCAGTGTGCAATTTTGGCTAAGTCTGCATTTAAGATCTGTGTCCGCGTGTTTGCATCATTTAGAGATAAATACAAACTGGTATCATCAGCAAAAAGTTTAATGACAGATTCGATATTAATGACAATATCGTTAATGTACACAAGGAACAACAAGGGCCCCAGAACAGAACCTTGGGGAACACCTGAACAAACACGTCCGTATGTCGATTTCCTGCCTTGGATAACAACGGCTTGTAACCTGCCTGTCAAATAATCTTCAAACCATTTTAATAAAACACCTCTTATGCCTATAGCATATAATTTATGCAACAAACCCTTGTGCCACACTCTGTCGAAGGCTTTTGATATATCACAGAAAACAGCCTGAGTCGTCAACTGCTTATCTAAGGATTGACAAAAATCGTCATACATACTCAACAACTGAAAGCTAGTTGAATCACCAGGAATAAACCCTGACTGAGAAACCGTTAATAAATCATTCTCTGTGAGATATCGAAAAACATGGGCTTGAACACATTTTTCCAATACTTTTCCAATGCAACTGAGTAATGAGATCGGACGATAGTTACTGCAGTGTTCTTTTTCACCTTTCTTATAAATGGGATTCACATGAGCTACTTTCCAAATTTTCGGAAACTTTCCCTCAGCCAACGATCTCTGGAAAAGGGTTGCAAGCGGATTTGAAATAATACAAGCAGCAAGTTTAAGAAGTTTATTGTGAACCAAATCAGGACCTACTGCTTTCCTAACATCGAGGTTGTTTAGAACAGCGTACACCATTTCGGTAGTTATCACGAGAGGACTAATGGAGATGGGCTCTTCTTCAACTGGTGGAACGTCATCATCATGACCTTGTATATGCGACTGTCGTAGAAATGCTTCATTAAAAATCTCGGCTTTGTCCTCTGCAGAGTAATACACAATTCCATTGCTTTCAATCGGCGGAATCTCATTTGTACTCATTCCTTTCTTTTTCAAAAAAGAGTTGACTACCTTCCACCAGTCTTTATTGCCAAAATTATGAGGTGACAATATTCTATTTTCTAGTTCCCTAATGTGCTCTTCTTTCCTTTTTCTTATAACATCAGTCAAATTATTTCTCAACCGTCGGAAAAGAGACCAGCACCATACAGTATCCAGACGTTTGGCTAATGCGTGAATATATTGCTTTTTCCTAATCAACTTTTTGATTTCCTCGGTGATCCATACAGCATCGTGTCCGTTCATTGTCACTACCTTTACAGGCATACATTCTTTAGCTATCATCATTAACTTATCGGAAAACATTTCAGCGGCGTCATCAATGGATTCTAAATTGACTATATTATTCCAATCTACACTTTCCATATCTTGCAACAACTTGTCAACATCGATTTTGGAATAATTATATAGTGTTCGTTTGAATGAACCACCCGACGGTAAGTCATAATTCAAATATACAAAAGGACACGAGTGGTCACTGCATACAGGTGGTAGAACACCAACTCTTTTTACCAAGTTAGGACACGGAGTTAATACCAGATCAATTATAGTTGACGAGGTATCGGTTATTCGAGTGGGTTCTGATATCAACTGAGATAAACTGTTTGTGTTCATTAATTCCCGCAGATGAAACGGGGGGTTAACAGTACAATCAGCGTTGAGATCACCAAAGATAATAAACTTATGTGGGGTATTCATGGCAAGTTGAACGGAATCGTTGATAAGAAGCCAATGGTCGACGGTTGCACTCGGTGGTCTATAAAACACACCAACGAGAAGAGTATCTTGACCCAACTTAGTCTCAATCCAGATCGCTTCCAAATCAGGTATACACAAGTCGATCCTCGGTTTGCAAATCAAATTACTATTTACATAAACGGCTACGCCGCCGTGGGAATCCCCGGGAATCTTCTTCTTCTTCTTCCGTGGGCTCAAACTGTTTTTTTGCACGAGTGGAATTTTACGTGTATGACCGTTTTTTACCCCGCCATTTAGGCAGCCATACGCCGCCTTCGGAGGAGGTTGTTGTAACAATCCAGTGGGTTCAGTCAAAAGCATGAGCAAAATGGCATACAGTGAAAGAAATGCCAATTTGACTGCAGCTTGCACCAGGGAGCAGGATGTAATTCCTTTGAAGATACACTGAATGTACACACTTACTTGCGATGTTTCTGATTTCATTTCCCTTTTTCAGCTTTGAATCTTTCCACTATGCTCAACATCCCAGACTCAAGATGTGCACATACATGCGCTTTGTCGTTCAGTCATGCATGAATATCGTTACGTTTGTCTGTGGTTCATTTGTCAAGTTAAGATCAGTCACACACAAAATAAACGCAGACCATGTTATTGCATCAACCTTTACTGACAGGCAGGTCAGATACCGTTCATGTTGAGATAACAGAAAGCAATAACACAGAAAAGAACCACCCCTTTGATAATGTAGAAACCTGCATACAAAGTAAGCAAGGCCTGTTTTGACAAGTGTCTCTTCATCAGTTTGTTTGAAGCAAAAGCGTATGTTCCCTTGTCCTGGAAACATTAAACAATGCACCCCTGTTTCTGTCTGTTTTTCAAACCTTACATGCCAGAAACCCCCGCAAGTGTGGTGTGGCCTCTCCCCCAGTGTTTCGAGCAGCCCCCCCCCCCCCCCCCCATAAGTGTGGCGTGTCCTCAGGAAGTGACGGGCTTGGCGAGCGTCTCCCCCAGAGCCTCCAGCAGCTCCCGCCTGTAGTCGTCAAAGTCTCCGTCCACCTCGTTGATGGTCTGGTCCTCCACCACCCACAGCTGACAGTCCGTGTCCCGGATCAGACGCTCGTCGTGACTCACGATCAGCACACCTAGAACAACATTAACATACATCAACTGTGAACATAGTGATCACACCCGTCTGTCTCCCTGATCAGACTCACGATCTGTACACAGAGGATATCAACAGTCAAGCCCTGAACAAAATGGTTACAACACCAGTGACTTACCATCAATCTGCTGCAACATCATCGTTTTTTTATCATCAACATCACAATCATCATCGTCCTTTTATCATCAACATCACAATCATCATCTTCTCTGAACATAGTGATCACAACAGTCCGTGTCCCCAATCAGACGCTCGTCATTACTCACGATCAGCACACGTGCACACCATTCATCGCTCGTCATGACTCACGATCAGCACACGTGCACACCATTCATCGCTCGTCATGACTCACGATCAGCACACGTGCACACCATTCATCGCTTGTCATTACTCACGATCAGCACACGTGCACACCATTCATCACTCGTCATTACTCACGATCAGCACACGTGCACACCATTCATCGCTTGTCATTACTCACGATCAGCACACGTGCACACCATTCATCGCTCGTCATGACTCACGATCAGCACACGTGCACACCATTCATCGCTCGTCATGACTCACGATCAGCACACGTGCCCACCATTCATCACTCATCATTACTCACGATCAGCACACGTGCCCACCATTCATCGCTCGTCATTACTCACGATCGGATCAGCACACGTGCACACCATTCATCACTCGTCATGACTCACGATCAGCACACGTGCACACCATTCATCCCTCGTCATTACTCACGATCAGCACACGTGCACACCATTCATCGCTTGTCATTACTCACGATCAGCACACGTGCACACCATTCATCGCTCGTCATTACTCACGATCAGCACACGTGCACACCATTCATCAACATCTTCAAGTCCTCCCCATAGTGATCGAAACAAAATGACTCTCAAAATTGTGATCTCACCCGACCACAGAGTATGGCTGGCGAAATGGCAGGACGAAAAAAGAAGTAATAAAACACCTAGAAAACCCAAAAACGAAAGCAAAATGTAAACTCACCTCCAGTAAATTCTTTGATAGCATCCGCCAGGGCATCAATAGACTCAATGTCCAGGTTGTTGGTAGGCTCATCCTGTGGAGGAACACAATGTGATAAAAAAAACCCACACACAATAATAACAGTACCCTTGAAGGTGTTTCATTTTTTTATATAAGGATACACATTGCTTATCAGGCATTTTTCGGGACATATAACCCTTTCTATTATCATTACGAGTAATTGCTGATAGTTATACATCACGTTTAATGTAATGAATGTTGTTGAAAATTCTGCTTAGACTATAGACGCCCATCCTGTAACTCGGCTATTTGTTAAAGAAAGTTGGATTCACAGAGAAGGGGAGAGACAGCAAAAGAAAAAGTGAGATCAGAAAAGAGAGAAAGAAAGAGCACATTGTTCTCCAAAATAACATGGCGCACACAAACACACCTCACTGGTCCCTTTCTGCTTTTTTCAAAGACACAATTTCACACAACTGACAATTTATTCCATCTTCTACATTGAGGAGCAAGAGAAGAAGAAGAAGAAGCGGAGGAGAGGAAGAAAGTGAAGAGCTGAACGTAACGTGGAACTCACCAAAATGAGAACATCAGGGGCGCGACATGACAGCTCGGCCAGGGCGACCCTTGCCCTCTGACCCCCGGAGAGGTCACGGTTGAGGATACAGTGACCGTGGCTGGCCAGGCCGACCTTGCCCAGCATCTTACGGGCGTCCTGGTACTGCAGGTTGAACAGCCGCTGAGGACACAGACAAGGTAAAGGTTAAGATTCATATAGTCCTGTGAGGTTACCCTCATTGAAATTCGGGCTGCTTTCTCACTTGGGTTCTTTATCGTGCGCATGCATGCACACCGGAGTGTTCGGACATCGAGGAGAGTCTGCACAAGGTTGACTATGGGAATTAAATCCCTTGCCAAACTTAGGGATGGAACCCACGCCGATAGCGACAACTGGTTAAGCGAGCGCCGCTACCGACTGAGCTATTTCTCCGACAACCGTGCAACACTGCGTTAAACAAATGTGTAAACAACCACTTTCAACACACAGATCTGGCCCGAGTTTTAAACAAGATTAGAGTTTAATTTTATTCAGGCACACACCAAAGATCTATTACCTGGCTCCTTTCTGTCAAAATGATTCTTTTTTTTTTGATGAACACACATGACAGTCGTAAGTAGAGGCAACATGCAAAATGAATGCAGTGGCACCCCCCCCCCCCCCCCCCCCTTTAAAAAGACTCTCCATTTTTAGACCCTGCCGTCTGACATTTTCGGTTCCTAACCTGTGTAAATTTACCCCCATTTCAGACTTCCTCATTTTCAAGAGTTGATATTCAAATATTTTTGAAGGTCTTTAAAAAAAAAAGGGGGTGGAGGGCTTGGTGGGGGAGGGTCCACTGTATTAGGACAACACGTTCACACATAATATTGTGAATCACAACTTCCACAATGTGTCATGGGGGTACACTTCAAAACCGTGCTGGACCAGTACCTGCAGGTATTCCACCGGACTTTCCTCCAGGTTGAGCTGGTCGGCTGAGTGCTGATCGTACTTGCCCACCCTCTGCAACACACACAGCATGATTGAATCATCACTTTCTGCCTCACTATCTCAACGTTAACCTTTTTTCATGAATAAGTTGTTGTACCCACACTGAAAACTTGTGTGGAAAAAACAGCAGGAATCACTCATCAAATGATAGTACAGGCTAACCTGTCTTTCACAACAAGAAGTGGGTGATACAGACAGGTGGTTGCTTTTGAAAAGTTAATTACATAGCGGAAACATTTTGTTTGGGATCTTTTGGGGTGGTCCTAATGGGCAATTAGTCGTTTTTGAGAGGTGGTGGCCAGGGTAGGGTGGACTGTACTCAAGTTGTTGTTGTTGAGAGGTGGTGGCCAGGGTAGGGTGGACTGTACTCAAGTTGTTGTTGTTGAGAGGTGGTGGCCAGGGTAGGGTGGACTGTACTCAAGTTGTTGTTGAGAGGTGGTGGCCAGGGTAGGGTGGACTGTACTCAAGTTGTTGTTGTTGAGAGGTGGTGGCCAGGGTAGGGTGGACTGTACTCAAGTTGTTGTTGTTGAGAGGTGGTGGCCAGGGTAGGGTGGACTGTACTCAAGTTGTTGTTGAGAGGTGGTGGCCAGGGTAGGGTGGACTGTACTCAAGTTGTTGTTGTTGAGAGGTGGTGGCCAGGGTAGGGTGGACTGTACTCAAGTTGTTGTTGTTGAGAGGTGGTGGCCAGGGTAGGGTGGACTGTACTCAAGTTGTTGTTGAGAGGTGGTGGCCAGGGTAGGGTGGACTGTACTCAAGATGTTGTTGTTGAGAGGTGGTAGCCAGGGTAGGGTGGACTGTACTTCATAAGTTGTTGTTGAGAGTCCACATGAAGAGCCACGACTACAGAGAAGGTGACTACAGTCATACAACTGGGAAGATTGTGTACACAACCGTTTTAAATCATCCCCGCCATATAGGCAGCCGTATTTCATGTTTGGAGGACTACTAACAGGTCAATAAAATAGAAAATAAAAATTTTCAAACAAAAGCTGATAACGATTCAATAATATGTTCCCACGCTTTGAGGTGTATCTGATTTTTCTCCATAAGGGAGGGGAGATAATTTGTCTCCAGGTCAGATCTCATGTCTACAGTTGTACAGGCATCCATCATCAGGCATCTCAATCAATCAATCAATATGAAGCTTATCTCAATGTTGGCATCCTGCCACACATCCTGGTTCTCACTTACATGTCTCAAAACACAAAGAGTCACCTCCAGTGGGTTTTTTCTGTTTTTTTTTCTTCTTTCGTTAGAACATGAATCCTACATGATTTGTATTGCATGTATCAAGCTGAAGATAATATGCCACTGAACACTCATTAACATTACAGTGTTCTAGATGAGCGAAGGTGTAGCAAAGACCTCATGTACGCGTACGTGTAGATATTGCGTCACCCATGACTCACTTTTTTCTCCAATGTTCCAAATCATACGTTGTCTTGCTCCCACCAAGACTGCAGATCTTGGCATACGTGTGTCGTAAAAACTAGATTTGATGACGTTACCTATACACGTTCCCACACACGTGCTGAAAAGTGCCACATCTAGATCTTGCTATAGTGTGCATGAAACATGTCAGTCATCATGAACTGTCCATGTGGGTTCTGTCTCTATCTTCTTGCTATAGTGTGCATGAAACATGTCAGTCATCATGAACTGTCCATGTGGGTGCTGTCTCTATCCTAGGTTTCCAACACTTTTAATATCAAATCAAATCTGACAGGAGCGCTTGTCACCTAAAATCAGGAATTCTCCTGCAGAGCACAGTTCGTTGTTATGTGCATGTTTTATCGGAACTTGAGTAGATACAGGTGTGTCTATGAACAGTTGTCAATGAACAGTTGTCTATGAACAGTTGTCAATGAACAGTTGTCTATGAACAGAACAGTTGTCTATGAACAGTTGTCTATGAACAGTTGTCAATGAACAGTTGTCTATGAACAGTTGTCAATGGCAAGATCAAGCAGAAAACATGCAGAAAGTTTTTCACTAATCTTTCACATAGCTGCATCAATCAGGCCTCAATTTATTATCGCCCAAGATGCCATGAACTGTCATGACACTGTTTTCTTGCCTAGGGGAGGGGAGATAATCTGAATTCACGCAAGCGGTAGTGTTTTAACAGGACAGGTAAACGAGTGCTAAGAATGAACAAAAACAACAGATTAAAGTTACCGAATGATGCAAATAGAGATTGTGATGTTTGACAATGGTTTAGGAGTAAGCAATGCACTAAGTCATCTGTCTTGAGGAGTAAGCAATGCACTAAGTCATCTGTCTTGAGGAGTAAGCAATGCACTAAGTCATCTGTCTTGAGGAGTAAGCAATGCACTAAGTCATCTGTCTTGAGGAGTAAGCAATGTACTAAGTCATCTGTCTTGAGGAGTAAGCAATGTACTAAGTCATCTGTCTTGAGGAGTAAGCAATGTACTAAGTCATCTGTCTTGAGGAGTAAGCAATGTACTAAGTCATCTGTCTTGAGGAGTAAGCAATGTACTAAGTCATCTGTCTTGAGGAGTAAGCAATGTACTAAGTCATCTGTCTTGAGGAGTATAGCCCAACAGGAAGAGTACCAGTTCGTGAATCATCTTTAAGATCGACCCACACTGAGTCAGACACACTGACATTCATTCAGCACACCCTCACTGGGAATCAGACACACTGACATTCATTCAGCACACCCTCACTGGGAATCACACACAGACATTCATTCAACACACCCTCACTGGGAATCACACACACTGACATTCATTCAGCACACCCTCACTGGGAATCACACACACTGACATTCATTCAACACACCCTCACTGGGAATCACACACACTGACATTCATTCAACACACCCTCACTGGGAATCAGACACACTGACATTCATTCAACACACCCTCACTGGGAATCAGACACACTGACATTCATTCAGCACACCCTCACTGGGAATCACACACACTGACATTCATTCAGCACACCCTCACTGGGAATCAGACGCACTGACATTCATTCAACACACCCTCACTGGGAATCACACACACTGACAGTCATTCAACACACCCTCACTGGGAATCACACACACTGACATGCATTCAACACACCCTCACTGGGAATCAGACACACTGACATTCATTCAGCACACCCTCACTGGGAATCAGACACACTGACAGTCATTCAACACACCCTCACTGGGAATCACACACACTGACATTCATTCAACACACCCTCACTGGGAATCACACACACTGACATTCATTCAATACACCCTCACTGGGAATCAGACACACTGACATTCATTCAACACACCCTCACTGGGAATCACACACACTGACATTCATTCAACACACCCTCACTGGGAATCAGACACACTGACATTCATTCAGCACACCCTCACTGGGAATCAGACACACTGACATTCATTCAACACACCCTCACTGGGAATCACACACACTGACATTCATTCAACACACCCTCACTGGGAATCACACACACTGACATTCATTCAGCACACCCTCACTGGGAATCAGACACACTGACAGTCATTCAACACACCCTCACTGGGAATCACACACACTGACATTCATTCAACACACCCTCACTGGGAATCACACACACTGACATTCATTCAACACACCCTCACTGGGAATCACACACACTGACATTCATTCAGCACACCCTCACTGGGAATCACACACACTGACATTCATTCAACACACCCTCACTGGGAATCAGACACACTGACAGTCATTCAAACACACCCTCACTGGGAATCACACACACTGACATTCATTCAACACACCCTCACTGGGAATCACACACACTGACATTCATTCAGCACACCCTCACTGGGAATCAGACGCACTGACATTCATTCAACACACCCTCACTGGGAATCACACACACTGACAGTCATTCAACACACCCTCACTGGGAACCACACACACTGACATGCATTCAACACACCCTCACTGGGAATCACACACACTGACATTCTTTCAGCACACCCTCACTGGGAATCAGACACACTGACAGTCATTCAACACACCCTCACTGGGAATCAGACACACTGACATTCATTCAACACACCCTCACTGGGAATCACACACACTGACATTCATTCAACACACCCTCACTGGTAATCACACACACTGACATTCATTCAACACACCCTCACTGGGAATCAGACACACTGACATTCATTCAGCACACCCTCACTGGGAATCAGACACACTGACATTCATTCAACACACCCTCACTGGGAATCAGACACACTGACATTCATTCAACACACCCTCACTGGGAATCACACACACTGACATTCATTCAGCACACCCTCACTGGGAATCAGACACACTGACAGTCATTCAACACACCCTCTCTGGGAATCACACACACTGACATTCATTCAACACACCCTCACTGGGAATCACACACACTGACATTCATTCAACACACCCTCACTGGGAATCACACACACTGACATTCATTCAGCACACCCTCACTGGGAATCACACACACTGACATTCATTCAACACACCCTCACTGGGAATCACACACACTGACATTCATTCAACACACCCTCACTGGGAATCACACACACTGACATTCATTCAGCACACCCTCACTGGGAATCAAACACACTGACATTCATTCAACACACCCTCACTGGGAATCACACACACTGACATTCATTCAGCACACCCTCACTGGGAATCACACACACTGACATTCATTCAACACACCCTCACTGGGAATCACACACACTGACATTCATTCAACACACCCTCACTGGGAATCAGACACACTGACATTCATTCAACACACCCTCACTGGGAATCACACACACTGACATTCATTCAACACACCCTCACTGGGAATCACACACACTGACATTCATTCAACACACCCTCACTGGGAATCACACACACTGACATTCATTCAACACACCCTCACTGGGAATCACACACACTGACATTCATTCAACACACCCTCACTGGGAATCAGACACACTGACATTCATTCAACACACCCTCACTGGGAATCACACACACTGACATTCATTCAGCACACCCTCACTGGGAATCACACACACTGACATTCATTCAACACACCCTCACTGGGAATCAGACACACTGACATTCATTCAGCACACCCTCACTGGGAATCACACACACTGACATTCATTCAACACACCCTCACTGGGAATCACACACACTGACATTCATTCAGCACACCCTCACTGGGAATCACACACACTGACATTCATTCAACACACCCTCACTGGGAATCACACACACTGACATTCATTCAGCACACCCTCACTGGGAATCAGACACACTGACATTCATTCAGCACACCCTCACTGGGAATCAGACACACTGACATTCATTCAACACACCCTCACTGGGAATCAGACACACTGACATTCATTCAACACACCCTCACTGGGAATCAGACACACTGACATTCATTCAGCACACCCTCACTGGGAATCACACACACTGACATTCATTCAACACACCCTCACTGGGAATCACACACACTGACATTCATTCAGCACACCCTCACTGGGAATCACACACACTGACATTCATTCAACACACCCTCACTGGGAATCAGACACACTGACAGTCATTCAACACACCCTCACTGGGAATCAGACACACTGACATTCATTCAACACACCCTCACTGGGAATCACACACACTGACATTCATTCAGCACACCCTCACTGGGAATCACACACACTGACATTCATTCAACACACCCTCACTGGGAATCACACACACTGACATTCATTCAGCACACCCTCACTGGGAATCAGACACACTGACATTCATTCAGCACACCCTCACTGGGAATGAGACGCACCAGCCACTTACCAGTCTGTGGTTTATTCTTCTTTCGCCTTCGTTCTGCACAATGCCAATCAAAACGCTGAGTTATTCATTTCACAGATCACAATTGGTGACATGAACACTAAAAGCTAACACCAAGATGAGTGTGTTGTAAAGGGTTGAACACTTGTCACTCCATGTGGTTGATATTCATCCTGAAATAGTTTTAAAACAAAACAAAAACTGCACACTGGGGACAATTTACAATTCAAAATACTGAGTTTACAGCTTTCTTTTACGTCAACAAATTTGTCACAGTAATTATGATACATTATACATGTACCTTGATTTCAAGTTTCTTAGAAGCAAGTTTCAAAAAGATTAATTAAAACAAAATCATTAACTGTCTTTCTCCCACTGATGTTTTTCAACATCATTTCCTGTTATCATTTTTATATCGAAATGATATTCAATAAACAAACCATTAATAACAAGAAATTCCTCCGAGGTAGGAAAAACACCCCCGTCCTTAGCATTCTCACTGCCACCAACTGAGCAGGCACTGCTAACAAGTGTGGTTATTTCCCTTTGACCATTAATATGTCACTCGATAAGTCCTTGTAGAATCTTAATCCACCAATAACTCCCTAACCGTGTGTTTGACTGGTCCCAATTTTTGTAAGGACCGTCTCAGGAATGTATAGAACCTGTTCACCAAGTTTGGTGACGATCGGTCCGTTCATTCTTGAGATCTATATGAGAACACAAACACACAAACAAACAAACACATCGAGCGAAACCTATACACACCCCTATACCGGGGGTGTAAAAAGACTGTATTTCATTTTACACTCAAGGTGTACAAAGTACATGCAGTTCTGTCCACACCTGCCTTTTCACTAGGGCAGGGGAGATAATTTAAAAAAAAAGACTTGTCAATTCATTTCTGACCATCCTGATTTTGAGACTCTGTGTCAATGTGATACTGTTTCCTGCCAAGCATAGACACATTAGCTTGACTCGATTCATCATATTGATGAAGAAATAAAATTGATAAATAAATAAACTAAAAAATACAGCTGAATCAGACACCAATAACAGGATGAATGTACCCGACAAGGAATGTTATCCTGAATTAAACGTTCCAAAAATTTAACCTTCTTGTTTGTTGCTGCTTGATTTGGAACGTAAGAAGTCTATCCGTTTTGAATTGTACATGACACTGACACTAACAAAAAACAAAAGAAATGTAAATGAATTAAAAAAATAAATAAAAAAGAGAGAGAAAGAGAGAGAGAGAGAGAGAGAGAGAGAGAGAGAGAGAGAGAGAGAGGGAGAGAGAGAGAGAGAGAGAGAGAGAGAGAGAGAGAGAGAGAAATAAAGGAACATAAACGTACAGGTATGAGCTCCCCAGTGAGCAGCTTGAGGAAGGTACTTTTGCCGACTCCGTTGGGTCCCACGATGGCCACTGCACACAGTTATCTGCGGTCAACATCTTAATAATGGTATCTCAGTACACGATGGCCACAGCACACAGTTATCTGTGGTTAACATCTTAATAATGGTATCTCAGTACACGATGGCCACAGCACACAGTTATCTGCGGTCAACATCTTAATAATGGTATCTCACTACACGATGGCCACAGCACACAGTTATCTGCGGTCAACATCTTAATAATGGTATCTCAGTACACGATGGCCACAGCACACAGTTATCTGTGGTTAACATCTTAATAATGGTATCTCAGTACACGATGGCCACAGCACACAGTTATCTGTGGTTAGCATCTTAATAATGGTATCTCAGTACACGATGGCCACAGCACACAGTTATCTGTGGTGAACATCTTAATAATGGTATCTCAGTACACGATGGCCACAGCACACAGTTATCTGTGGTCAACATCTTAATAATGGTATCTCAGTACACGATGGCCACAGCACACAGTTATCTGTGGTCAACATCTTAATAATGGTATCTCAGTACACGATGGCCACAGCACACAGTTATCTGTGGTTAACATCTTAATAATGGTATCTCAGTACACGATGGCCACAGCACACAGTTATCTGTGGTCAACATCTTAATAATGGTATCTCAGTACACGATGGCCACAGCACACACAGTACTCAGTGATAAACATGTAGATTATGCTATTCCTCTGTCTGATGCACGTACAACCATGGGGCCCTCAGCGTATTACCTGTCCCAATATGGGCCAAGTGGTCAAAGCGTACGTTAAGTCCCAATAGTCACTCAACCATGGGGTCCTTAGTGTATTACCGACACCTGTCCCAATATGGGCCAAGTGGTCTAAGCGTACGTTAAGTCCCAATAGTCAATCAACCATGGGGCCCTCAGCGTATTACCTGTCCCAATATGGGCCAAGTGGTCAAAGCGTACGTTAAGCCCCAATAGTCGCTCAACCATGGGGCCCTCAGTGTATTACCTGTCCCAATATGGGCCAAGTGGTCAAAGCGTACGTTAAGTCCCAATAGTCACTCAACCATGGGGCCCTCAGTGTATTACCTGTCCCAATATGGGCCAAGTGGTCTAAGCGTACGTCACTCAACCATGGGGTCCTCAGCGTATTACCTGTCCCATGGGGCCGGGTGGCTCAGTTGGTGGAGCACTGGACTTGACACTTTTCATCCTAAAGTCACAGGTTCCAATCTCGGCAGGGACAGACACGAGTTAATTTTATGTGCAGACTCAGAGATGGTATCCATGTCCAACCCCAATGTCACCACAGTGGCACCTAAAAGACCTTTGTCATTCTGCCATAAGTGCAGGAGGCTGATTACACCTAAACACGCGCATAACTGTGTAGCGCTACTCTTGTCGCTGCTAGCTTTCCACAGGCAGGAAAAAACACGAATTTCTCACCATTGTGATAATAGAGTAAATGAAACAAGAAGGGCAAAGCCCATACGACTCACATGCTTTACACATTTTTCCTACCAAAATACATGTGACCTTGACCCAAGGTCAAGGTCATCCAAGTCAAGCAATACAAAGCTGTTAATTCAAGACATAGGAAGTACAATGGTGCTTATTGGCTCTTTCTACCATGAGATATGGTCACTTTTAGTGGTTCACTACCTTATTTTGGTCACATTTCATAAGGGTCAAAGTGACCTTGACCTTGATCATATGTGACCAAATGTGTCTCACGATGAAAGCATAACATGTGCCCCACATAATTTTTAAGTTTGAAACAGTTATCTTCCATAGTTCAGGGTCAAGGTCACTTCAAAATATGTATACAATCCAACTTTGAAGAGCTCCTGTGACCTTGACCTTGAAGCAAGGTAAACCAAACTGGTATCAAAAGATGGGGCTTACTTTGCCCTATATATCATATATAGGTGAGGTATTGAATCTCAAAAACTTCAGAGAAAATGGGAAAAATGGGAAAAATAGCTGTTTTTTAGGCAACATTTATGGCCCCTGCGACCTTGACCTTGAAGCAAGGTCAAGATGCTATGTATGTTTTTTGGGGCCTTGTCATCATACACCATCTTGCCAAATTTGGTACTGATAGACTGAATAGTGCCCAAGAAATATCCAACGTTAAAGTTTTCCGGACGGACGGACGGACGGACGGACGGACGACTCGGGTGAGTACATAGACTCACTTTTGCTTCGCATGTGAGTCAATAAAAAGGTAATGGAATTTGTAGTTTTTCTATCTGTCAGCATGGAATATGTTGGCATAAAGCCTCAAATTATTTGGCCGAAGTCTACTACGCAAAGTCTCACTCACAAAGCTGACTGTACGAAACATTGGCATTGAATTTTAAGAAAAGAACCTTCGGAAAGTCTTCAAGAAGTCGACTTCGGGCTCAATCAATGACAGCCTTAGTCTCTGGCCAGACACACACCATAGTTGCCACGGTAATAGAAGAGTTTCTGCTGGTGGAGGTCAATGATGTTGGATGCTTAGTCTCTGGCCAGACACACACCATAGTTGCCACGGTAATAGAAGAGTTTCTGCTGGTGGAGGTCAATGATGTTGGATGCTTAGTCTCTGGCCAGACACACACCATAGTTGCCACGGTAATAGAAGAGTTTCTCAGTGATGTACATTTTAGTCGGTCTCCGGTCTCTGACCGATCCAATTTCCCCAGGACCTATAGCTTTAACCCCAGCAGGACACAGGTCCGATTAACCTACAGAAGAAGTGGTCAAGGGTCCGATCGTTTTTGACAATGAAGCGGACATGCGGACTGTTCAATTTTCAAGAGGAAAGCTTGTTTCGGTTTTGCCAAGCGAAAGTAAACACTGCGTGAGGAAAGCTGGTTTCGGTTTTGCCAAGCGAAAGTATGCACTGCGTGTGACCAGTTTGTTGAGTGAACGAGGCACCATATGGGATCTGATTCTTTGAATTAATTTATCCTCAAGTTGGATCAAGAAGAAACAAGTCGCGTAAGGCGAAAATACAATATTTAGTCAAGTAGCTGTCGAACTCACAGAATGAAACGCAATGCCATTTTACTCGTAGCATCGTCAGGCCACCGCTCATGGCAAAGGCAGTGAAATTGACAAGAAGAGCGGGTTAGTAGTTGCGCTAAGAAGGATAGCACGCTTTTCTGTACCTCTCTTTGTTTTAACTTTCTGAGCGTGTTTTTAATCCAAACATATCATATCTATATGTTTTTGGAATCAGGAACCGACAAGGAATAAGATGAAAGTGTTTTTAAATTGATTTGGACAATTTAATTTTGATAATAATTTTTATATATTTAATTTTCAGAGCTTGTTTTTAATCCGAATATAACATATTTATATGTTTTTGGAATCAGCAAATGATGGAGAATACGATAAACGTAAATTTGGATCGTTTTATAAATTTTTATTTTTTTTTACAATTTTCCAATTTTTAATGACCAAAGTCATTAATTAATTTTTAAGCCACCAAGCTGAAATGCAATACCGAACCCCGGGCTTCGTCGAAGATTACTTGACCAAAATTTCAACCAATTTGGTTGAAAAATGAGGGCGTGACAGTGCCGCCTCAACTTTCACGAAAAGCCGGATATGACGTCATCAAAGACATTTATCAAAAAAATGAAAAAAACGTTCGGGGATTTCATACCCAGGAACTCTCATGTCAAATTTCATAAAGATCGGTCCAGTAGTTTAGTCTGAATCGCTCTACACACACACACACACACACACACACACACGCACATACACCACGACCCTCGTTTCGATTCCCCCTCGATGTTAAAATATTTAGTCAAAACTTGACTAAATATAAAAAAGAAAACCGAACCCATATGGTGCCTCGAGTGCATTCATTGGCTCAGCAATAAATCGTTGAGAGAGGATTCAGTGCACAGAACTTGGTGTGCACGGCTCGAAGAAACCGATTGTGTGTCAAAACCCAGGACATGATCCTGAAAGCAAAACTTGAGGGACCCGCAGAACGGTCAGATGCCTACCTGAAAAACATTGTCGACAGATGGGCAGAGAAAAAAAACCGACAACTGTTCAAATAACTTTGAAATGTGATTCAATGTTTTGAGTATCTAGTCATGACAGTCGCGGAAGGTGGAAGAATTCAAACTGAAAAATCTTTTTAAATGCGGTTTTACGAGTCGTGTTTTTGTCCTATTGAAATTGCAATCTCAGGACACTGTGTCCTAACGATTTTCAGTCTTCAGGACAATTGTCCTAAAGGCTGCTAGAAAAATGTACATCACTGGTTTCTGCTGGTGGAGGTCAATGATGTTGGATGCTTAATCTCTGGCCAGACACACACCATAGTTGCCACGGTAATAGAAGAGTTTCTGCTGGTGGAGGTCAATGATGTTGGATGTCTCCACACACACACCTAGTTCTTGCATGTTCAGGGTCATTTAGACAGGGTGTGATAATTGACAGGGTGTGATAATTGACAGGGTGTGATAATTGACAGGGTGTGATAATTGACAGGGTGTGATAATTGACAGGGTGTGATAACTGACAGGGTGTGATAATTGACAGGGTGTGATAATAGACAGGGTGTGATAATAGACAGGGTGTGATAATTGACAGGGTGTGATAATTGCCAGGGTGTGATAATTGACAGGGTGTGATAATTGCCAGGGTGTGATAATTGACAGGGTGTGATAATTGACAGGGTGTGATAATTGACAGGGTGTGATAATTGACAGGGTGTGATAATTGACAGGGTGTGATAAATGACAGGGTGTGATAATTGACAGGGTGTGATAATTGACAGGGTGTGATAAATGGCAGGGTGTGATAATTGACAGAGTGTGATAATTGACAGGGTGTGATAAATGACAAGGTGTGATAAATGACAGGGTGTGATAAATGACAGGGTGTGATAATTGACAGGGTGTGATAATTGACAGGGTGTGATAAATGACAGGGTGTGATAAATGACAGGGTGTGATAATTGACAGGGTGTGATAAATGACAGGGTGTGATAAATGACAGGGTGTGATAAATGGCAGGGTGTGATAAATGGCAGGGTGTGATAATTGACAGGGTGTGATAAATGACAGGGTGTGATAATTGACAGGGTGTGATAATTGACAGGGTGTGATAATTGACAGGGTGTGATAATTGACAGGGTGTGATAATTGACAGGGTGTGATAATTGACAGGGTGTGATAAATGACAAGCACAATTGTGTCTGGCTGAATGATAGACAGGATCCTTGACCTTTGAATTGTGCGTTCTTAAAAAACTATGGTTCCCTTTGACCAATCATTGTGCTTTATCTGCACTAACGTTAACAACATGATGGCAAGATGTCTGAATTCTTGTCAAAGACTAGCGTTTTAGTCTTCCCCCGAGGGTTTTATCTTTATTTTTATCAATTTAGGCCTATTGCCTCGTTGATAAAGATGAATCAGGTGAAACTATGACTCCAAAGAAGAGAGAAAAGAAGACACGCTCTCACCTCTAGATTCCATGTCGATACCAAAGTCCAGGTTTTTGAACAGTGGTTTCTGGCCAGGGTAGGCAAACGTCGTGGCTAAAACAAAGCCAACATTTCTCGTCAGTTCCAAACGTCGTGGCTAAAACAAAGCCAACATTTCTTGTCACTTCCAAACGTCGTGGCTAAAACAAAGCCAACATTTCTCGTCAGTTCCAAACGTCGTGGCTAAAACAAAGCCAACATTTCTCGTCAGTTCCAAACGTCGTGGCTAAAACAAAGCCAACATTTCTCGTCAGTTCCAAACGTCATGGCTAAAACAAAGCCAACATTTCTCGTCAGTTCCAAACGTCGTGGCTAAAACAAAGCCAACATTTCTCGTCAGTTCCAAACGTCGTGGCTAAAACAAAGCCAACATTTCTCGTCAGTTCCAAACGTCGTGGCTAAAACAAAGCCAACATTTCTCGTCAGTTCCAAACGTCGTGGCTAAAACAAAGCCAACATTTCTCGTCAGTTCCAAACGTCATGGCTAAAACAAAGCCAACATTTCTCGTCAGTTCCAAACGTCGTGGCTAAAACAACATTTCTCGTCAGTTCCAAACGCCTCCAGTCTTGATTTTCACTGGGTCAGTCAAATGCAAATGCTCAGTCTTTCCTTTTGGATTCCTCACTCCCAAAAACCCAACACCTATTTTTCGACGACAACATTTCACTATTGCGTCTTCAAAAATGTTTGTGGGTCGAAATGCTAACATAACACTTGGTTGTAGAACTTCTTTTTATTTCTTATTAATGATCATTTCATGATCATGACTGGCAACGAAGCATCAACAAAATAGGTCAACTGTTATGTTAGGTATGATGACATCCAGCTTCAAACCTGGAGAAATACACACACGCACGCACACAGACATACGCAACATCTTCCTCTCTCTCTCACATACACATATCATGGAGGGAGTTTTAAATGCAGAAGAATTTACACACAGAAAATCTGAGAAAATAGGGCCTTGAAAGGGCAGTTTAAAAACAGGGTCTGAAATCAGGTCTTAACAAGAAGGGCAAAGCCCATACGACTCACATGCTTGACCTTGACCTTTACATGACCTTGACCTTCAGGGTCAAGGTCAAATAACTAAACCTAGCAATGACATCATACACTAAGAACTGCTTTACACATTTTTCCTACCAAAATACATGTGACCTTGACCCAAGGTCAAGGTCATCCAAGGTCATGCAACACAAAGCTGTTAATTCAAGACATAGGAAGTACAATGGTGCTTATTGGCTCTTTCTACCATGAGATATGGTCACTTTTAGTGGTTCACTACCTTATTTTGGTCACATTTCATAAGGGTCAAAGTGACCTTGACCTTGATCATATGTGACCAAATGTGTCTCATGATGAAAGCATAACATGTGCTCCACATAATTTTTAAGTTTGAAACAGTTATCTTGCATAGTTCAGGGTCAAGGTCACTTCAAAATATGTATACAATCCAACTTTGAAGAGCTCCTGTGACCTTGACCTTGAAGCAAGGTAAACCAAACTGGTATCAAAAGATGGGGCTTACTTTGCCCTATATATCATATATAGGTGAGGTATTCAATCTCAAAAACTTCAGAGAAAATGGGAAAAATGTGAAAAATAGCTGTTTTTTAGACAACATTTATGGCCCCTGCGACCTTGACCTTGAAGCAAGGTCAAGATGCTATGTATGTTTTTTGGGGCCTTGTCATCATACACCATCTTGCCAAATTTGGTACTGATAGACTGAATAGTGTCCAAGAAATATCCAACGTTAAAGTTTTCCGGACGGCCGGACGGCCGGCCGGCCGGCCGGACGGACGGACGACTCGGGCGAGTACATAGACTCACTTTTGCTTCGCATGTGAGTCAAAAAGGGGAGTACCAAGGTCTCAACACCCCAACTCACAGTGGAGCTCAAGATGAGGGAGGGGAGGCAATAAGGTTAAAGGGGGGAGGGGGGGGGGGGGATTTCAAAACCGTGAAATCTTAAAAAGGGGGGTATCACACACTGAAGCCGCAGCATAGGTGATTAGGGGTGGAACAGGTGTGTGTGTGGGTGTGTGGGGGGGGATGGTTGTTGTTTTAAAAAGGATGGTACCAATGTAAAGACACACTCACAGTGCAGGCCCAGGATGGGGGGGTTGAGGGGGGTGGGCTTGGGGAAGGTGAACTTGACGATGTAGTCTCTGGGTCGGGCCAGCAGGGCCTGGGGCATCTCGTCTTCCTGAGACTTCTCCTGCTTGGTGCGGTTCTTGGCCTGCTTGCGCGTCAACACCTCCTTCTGCTTGGCTTCCTGCAGCAAAACATGGCTTGATTTCATTCACTTTTGACTTATGAGCGTAGCCTTTTTCTTTTTCTTTCCTTATTTGGTGTCTTCTGCAAGGAATTATTACACGTTTATATTTCCTTTTGCCTCTAAGATGCTTCTCCTGCAGAGAAATAGAACATATTTCATTCACTTTTGTCTTATGTGCTTCAACTGCTGTTTTCTTATTTGGTGTCTTCTGCAAGGAAATATTACACGTTTATATTTCCTTTTGCAGTTCTCTAGCTCCTGCTTCTTTCTTCTTCGTTCATGGGCTGAAGCTCCCATGTTCACTCATCATTTAGCGTGAGTGAGTTTTTACATGTATGACCGTTTATACTGTGCTTCTCTCATTTTCAGTTCCTCCTACTGCTTCCCTTTCCGCAGGTAAAACAATTACGCTTTGATTCTTATTTTCGCCTAATACAGTTCTCCTGCAGGAACATATCACACGTTTCATTCACTTTTGCCTGGTGTGTGTTTTTATCATGTTTTATCCACATGTCTTTTTCACTTCTCCTACAGGTAACACATACATCACATTTGATTCACTTTTGACTTCTGTAAATCTTCTGTTTTTTTCTTTGTGAGTGCATCATGCAGAGAAATATCATGATTATTGCATTCAGATAAGGAAAAGAGGAAGCAGGAGTTGTTGCTGTCACAGTGAGGGCTAGAAAAGAGGCTTGAAAGTGTGTAAAAAAAAAATAAAGCATGTTCCTCTCACAGCCTGTTTTGTGGACTTGCCGGACATCTTCATTTCTCTCAGTTTCTTCTCCTGCTTCTCGTATTCCTTCAGCTGCTCCTTGCGCTTCTGAACAAACATCTTCTTGAACGCCCCTGTAACACACACACAAACATCTTGAACACCCCTGTAACACACACACAGACATCTTGAACACCCCTGTAACACACACAAACATCTTGAACGCCCCTGTAACACACACACAGACATCTTGAACACCCCTGTAACACACACACAAACATCTTGAACACCCCTGTAACACACACACAAACATCTTGAACACCCCTGTAACACACACACAAACATCTTGAACACCCCTGTAACACACACACAAACATCTTCTTGAACGCCCCTGTAACACACACACAAACATCTTGAACACCCCTGTAACACACACACAAACATCTTGAACACCCCTGTAACACACACACATCTTGAACGCCCCTGTAACACACACACAAACATCTTGAACGCCCCTGTAACACACACACAAACATCTTGAACACCCCTGTAACACACACACACATCTTGAACGCCCCTGTAACACACACACAAACATCTTGAACGCCCCTGTAACACACACACACACATCTTGAACGCCCCTGTAACACACACACAGACATCTTGAACACCCCTGTAACACACACACAAACATCTTGAACACCCCTGTAACACACACACAAACATCTTGAACACCCCTGTAACACACACACAAACATCTTGAACGCCCCTGTAACACACACACAAACATCTTGAACACCCCTGTAACACACACACAAACATCTTGAACGCCCCTGTAACACACACACAAACATCTTGAACACCCCTGTAACACACACACAAACATCTTGAACACCCCTGTAACACACACAAACATCTTGAACACCCCTGTAACACACACAAACATCTTGAACACCCCTGTAACACACACACAAACATCTTGAACACCCCTGTAACACACACACAAACATCTTGAACACCCCTGTAACACACACACAAACATCTTGAACGCCCCTGTAACACACACACAAACATCTTGAACACCCCTGTAACACACACACAAACATCTTGAACACCCCTGTAACACACACACAGACATCTTGAACGCCCCTGTAACACACACACACACATCTTGAACACCCCTGTAACACACACACAGACATCTTGAACACCCCTGTAACACACACACAGACATCTTGAACGCCCCTGTAACACACACACAAACATCTTGAACACCCCTGTAACACACACACAAACATCTTGAACACCCCTGTAACACACACACAAACATCTTGAACGCCCCTGTAACACACACACAAACATCTTGAACACCCCTGTAACACACACACAAACATCTTGAACACCCCTGTAACACACACACAAACATCTTGAACACCCCTGTAACACACACACAAACATCTTGAACACCCCTGTAACACACACACAAACATCTTCTTGAACGCCCCTGTAACACACACACAAACATCTTGAACACCCCTGTAACACACACACAAACATCTTGAACACCCCTGTAACACACACACAAACATCTTGAACACCCCTGTAACACACACACAAACATCTTGAACGCCCATGTAACACACACACAAACATCTTGAACACCCCTGTAACACACACACATCTTGAACACCCCTGTAACACACACACAGACATCTTGAACGCCCCTGTAACACACACAGACATCTTGAACGCCCCTGTAACACACACACAAACATCTTGAACACCCCTGTAACACACACACATCTTGAACGCCCCTGTAACACACACACAGACATCTTGAACACCCCTGTAACACACACACAGACATCTTGAACACCCCTGTAACACACACACAGACATCATGAACACCCCTGTAACACACACACAAACATCTTGAACACCCCTGTAACACACACACAGACATCTTGAACACCCCTGTAACACACACACAGACATCTTGAACGCCCCTGTAACACACACACAAACATCTTGAACACCCCTGTAACACACACACAAACATCTTGAACACCCCTGTAACACACACACAAACATCTTGAACACCCCTGTAACACACACACAAACATCTTGAACACCCCTGTAACACACACACAAACATCTTCTTGAACGCCCCTGTAACACACACACAAACATCTTGAACACCCCTGTAACACACACACAAACATCTTGAACACCCCTGTAACACACACACAAACATCTTGAACACCCCTGTAACACACACACAAACATCTTGAACGCCCCTGTAACACACACACAAACATCTTGAACACCCCTGTAACACACACACAAACATCTTGAACACCCCTGTAACACACACACAGACATCTTGAACGCCCCTGTAACACACACAGACATCTTGAACACCCCTGTAACACACACACACATCTTGAACACCCCTGTAACACACACACATCTTGAACACCCCTGTAACACACACACAAACATCTTGAACACCCCTGTAACACACACACAAACATCTTGAACACCCCTGTAACACACACACAAACATCTTGAACGCCCCTGTAACACACACACAAACATCTTGAACACCCCTGTAACACACACAAACATCTTGAACACCCCTGTAACACACACACAAACATCTTGAACGCCCCTGTAACACACACACAAACATCTTGAACACCCCTGTAACACACACACAAACATCTTGAACGCCCCTGTAACACACACACACAAACATCTTGAACACCCCTGTAACACACACACAAACATCTTGAACACCCCTGTAACACACACACAGACATCTTGAACGCCCCTGTAACACACACACAAACATCTTGAACACCCCTGTAACACACACACAGACATCTTGAACGCCCCTGTAACACACACACACACATCTTGAACACCCCTGTAACACACACACAAACATCTTGAACACCCCTGTAACACACACACAGACATCTTGAATGCCCCTGTAACACACACACAGACATCTTGAACACCCCTGTAACACACACACAGACATCTTGAACACCCCTGTAACACACACACAAACATCTTGAACACCCCTGTAACACACACACAGACATCTTGAACACCCCTGTAACACACACACAAACATCTTGAACACCCCTGTAACACACACAGACATCTTGAACACCCCTGTAACACACACACAAACATCTTGAACACCCCTGTAACACACACAAACATCTTGAACACCCCTGTAACACACACAAACATCTTGAACACCCCTGTAACACACACACAGACATCTTGAACACCCCTGTAACACACACACAAACATCTTGAACACCCCTGTAACACACACAAACATCTTGAACACCCCTGTAACACACACACAGACATCTTGAACACCCCTGTAACACACACAAACATCTTGAACACCCCTGTAACACACACAAACATCTTGAACACCCCTGTAACACACACAGACATCTTGAACACCCCTGTAACACACACACAGACATCTTGAACACCCCTGTAACACACACAAACATCTTGAACACCCCTGTAACACACACACAAACATCTTGAACACCCCTGTAACACACACACAGACATCTTGAACACCCCTGTAACACACACACAAACATCTTGAACACCCCTGTAACACACACAGACATCTTGAACACCCCTGTAACACACACACAAACATCTTGAACACCCCTGTAACACACACAAACATCTTGAACACCCCTGTAACACACACAAACATCTTGAACACCCCTGTAACACACACACAGACATCTTGAACACCCCTGTAACACACACACAAACATCTTGAACACCCCTGTAACACACACAAACATCTTGAACACCCCTGTAACACACACACAGACATCTTGAACACCCCTGTAACACACACAAACATCTTGAACACCCCTGTAACACACACAAACATCTTGAACACCCCTGTAACACACACAGACATCTTGAACACCCCTGTAACACACACAAACATCTTGAACACCCCTGTAACACACACAAACATCTTGAACACCCCTGTAACACACACACAGACATCTTGAACACCCCTGTAACACACACACAGACATCTTGAACACCCCTGTAACACACACACAAACATCTTGAACACCCCTGTAACACACACAGACATCTTGAACACCCCTGTAACACACACACAAACATCTTGAACACCCCTGTAACACACACACAGACATCTTGAATGCCCCTGTAACACACACACAGACATCTTGAACACCCCTGTAACACACACACACAGACATCTTGAACACCCCTGTAACACACACACAAACATCTTGAACACCCCTGTAACACACACACAGACATCTTGAACACCCCTGTAACACACACACAAACATCTTGAACACCCCTGTAACACACACAGACATCTTGAACACCCCTGTAACACACACACAAACATCTTGAACACCCCTGTAACACACACAAACATCTTGAACACCCCTGTAACACACACAAACATCTTGAACGCCCCTGTAACACACACAAACATCTTGAACGCCCCTGTAACACACACACAGACATCTTGAACACCCCTGTAACACACACACATCTTGAACACCCCTGTAACACACACAGACATCTTGAACACCCCTGTAACACACACACATCTTGAACACCCCTGTAACACACACACATCTTGAACACCCCTGTAACACACACAGACATCTTGCACACCCCTGTAACACACACACACACATCTTGAACGCCCCTGTAACACACACACACACAAACATCTTGAACACCCCTGTAACACACACAAACATCTTGAACACCCCTGTAACACACACACAGACATCTTGAACGCCCCTGTAACACACACACACAAACATCTTGAACACCCCTGTAACACACACAAACATCTTGAACACCCCTGTAACACACACACAGACATCTTGAACACCCCTGTAACACACACACAGACATCTTGAACACCCCTGTAACACACACAGAGACATCTTGAACACCCCTGTAACACACACACAGACATCTTGAACACCCCTGTAACACACACACAAACATCTTGAACACCCCTGTAACACACACACAGACATCTTGAACGCCCCTGTAACACACACACAAACATCTTGAACATCCCTGTAACACACACACATCTTGAACGCCCCTGTAACACACACACAAACATCTTGAACACCCCTGTAACACACACATCTTGAACACCCCTGTAACACACACAGACATCTTGAACACCCCTGTAACACACACACATCTTGAACACCCCTGTAACACACACACATCTTGAACACCCCTGTAACACACACAGACATCTTGAACACCCCTGTAACACACACACACACATCTTGAACGCCCCTGTAACACACACACACAAACATCTTGAACACCCCTGTAACACACACAAACATCTTGAACACCCCTGTAACACACACACAGACATCTTGAACGCCCCTGTAACACACACACACAAACATCTTGAACACCCCTGTAACACACACAAACATCTTGAACACCCCTGTAACACACACAAACATCTTGAACACCCCTGTAACACACACACAGACATCTTGAACACCCCTGTAACACACACACAGACATCTTGAACACCCCTGTAACACACACACAGACATCTTGAACACCCCTGTAACACACACACAGACATCTTGAACACCCCTGTAACACACACACAGACATCTTGAACGCCCCTGTAACACACACACAAACATCTTGAACACCCCTGTAACACACACACAGACATCTTGAACACCCCTGTAACACACACACAGACATCTTGAACACCCCTGTAACACACACACAGACATCTTGAACACCCCTGTAACACACACATCTTGAACACCCCTGTAACACACACACAGACATCTTGAACACCCCTGTAACACACACACAAACATCTTGAACACCCCTGTAACACACACACAAACATCTTGAACACCCCTGTAACACACACACAGACATCTTGAACACCCCTGTAACACACACACAAACATCTTGAACACCCCTGTAACACACACACACACATCTTGAACGCCCCTGTAACACACACACAGACATCTTGAACACCCCTGTAACACACACACAGACATCTTGAACACCCCTGTAACACACACACAGACATCTTGAACACCCCTGTAACACACACACAAACATCTTGAACACCCCTGTAACACACACACAGACATCTTGAACACCCCTGTAACACACACACAAACATCTTGAACGCCCCTGTAACACACACACACAGACATCTTGAACACCCCTGTAACACACACACACAGACATCTTGAACGCCCCTGTAACACACACACACAGACATCTTGAACACCTCTGTAACACACACACAGACATCTTGAACGCCCCTGTAACACACACACAGACATCTTGAACGCCCCTGTAACACACACACAGACATATTCTTGAACGTCGCTGTAACTCACACCATTAAAAAAACCATTATTTAGATTGACAGTCATTTTTTCACATGGACTGCTAGTGCGATCTGCGAGAACAATGATTATTTCCATAATATATGTATAGGTTACAACACGAGTGTTTTTTTATATGGCTTGTATTTCAGTCAAGACCCAGCGGATGAATATCATAGGGATTCACGAGCCTCTGGCGAGTGGATCCCGATGATATTTCCGCTGGGTCTTGACTGAAATACAAGCCATATAAAAAAAACATGAGTGTTGTAAGCTGTATATCCCATGCGTACACCAAAGACAACGTGGACCACAATAAAGCACTGTAGTTGTCTGTGGTGTGTAAAATAGGTGAGCCAGCGAGGTGTGTTCCTCTTCACTACCCCATGCTAAAGCCACGTCGCCGAAGAAATGAAGTGCAAACAAGTGCATCCGTAAATTTGTGTTAAATTCACATTCAAACCACTGTTCGATTTGCTTTTGAATGCATTTTAGTTTCAAGATAGTAAAGAAAGCACACACAATGAAAGTTTTCATTGAATCAAAGACAGTTTCGATTTAGGTTCTGAGTCCGTCCAAGGTCACAGTTCCAGGCTACGGTTGCCAATACCGGTTTGGTTAACTCGGATCCCAATTCTAGTTTAATTTTTGTGTTGGGGTGTAGAATTACGAAAATAAACTAACATTTTACTGAATAACTTCCTTTAGATTTAAGCAGTCATTTCATGTTCGTGAAATATATCTCTTAGTTAATTTGTTCGATCGTGTTTGCGTTAATCAACCCATACCGGTAGCGTCAATTCTGTCTAAAACGGTGTAATGGCTGCTCCTTGAAACTGCGTGTTGAATACCGTTTGGACTGATTTTACTCCATCAGGATGAAATACACGTTTGCTGAGCTCTTGGATACTTTCATATAACCATGAACTTACGTCAGTGTAAAGCAAAAAAGTTGGACATGCTCGAAAAATGGATGAAACAGCCTGTGCTGGATGACGAAGCGAACCGGCCAGTCAAAAAGGTACACTCGTTACTCGTAACACTGACGCAGTGCATCTTTGCTTGACACGGAGGAAGGGAGGTTACTCTAGCTTCACCTCAAATGAACAGCGAGGTTCGTTTGCTGTCACTATCAGTTGATTCTTCGCTTTTGTTCTTTTTTTACTCGACCTGCACCCAAAGTGTAAAGATAAACGCTTTGTTTACTGTATCGCATACCACAGATACGTATCATGGTTTTGTCCTCTGTGAATGTTGTGTTTTCTTTTGTTTAGCCATGTGAGCAATGCTCTTCATCAATCCACTGAAACATGTTCGGTGCAGGGTCAAGGGTAGGCAGAAGTATAGTTCCTCGGCCAAACCGAAATCGGTACTATGATATATTTTTTTGAGCCCATTATATATTTATTGAAGCCGAAAAATACAACATATATACCCATAGTAGCATTACAGAGACAAAGAAGCAGCTCATGGGATATATGTATTTATATCAGAAGTCATGTTCTGGTCAAAATACAACTACTGTGTAATGTGTCGATTAAACACTGGATTTCCCTTCTTTGAGCCATGTGATGTCAGAGGCCGACAAAACTTCATATTTAGGCAGCAAAATATACTACAAAATAGTGTATGTTTGAGTGCGTTCAATCAGAAAAACTGAAAAGAATTCTAACAGAATCGATCGATACATAAATGTTGCTTGTATTTTTGACAAAACATGACATTTTACACAGATCTCGACAGTCATTGTTTCACCTCGACCGCTCTCTGACTGTCCAGATCAGTGTAAAATGTCATATTTTGGTCAACAATACAAATAACGTAGAATCATTCAATCTGAAACACTGAGAAGAGGAAGACAAAATGATGTCGGTACACACGTTGTCCACACACACACACAAATACACAAACAAACACACACACACACACACACACACACACCATAGTTGCCACGGTAATAGAATAGTTTCTGCTGGTAAAGGTGGATGATGTCGGTACACACGTTGTCCACACACACACACACACTCACACACAAATACACAAACAAACACACACATACACACACACATACCATAGTTGCCACGGTAATAGAATAGTTTCTGCTGGTCGAGGTGGATGATGTCGGTACACACGTTGTCGAGGAAACTCTGGTCGTGAGACACCACCAGCAGCGTCTTCTTCCATGTCTGCAGGTAGCTAAAGGGGGACAATCAGCAGGTGATAGCAAGAGGAACTGTACAGTAGAAACACGGTTATAAGACCCCAGTCTTCTAGATGTTGTGTTAATAGCCACTGTAGACCTAAGTGCAAGTGCAACACGCATTATAAGACTTTCTTTTTCAGATTGACTGTAAAGTGTACATGAACCTCCAATTAAAGTCTCCCTCCTTGTTAACATTTTCTACCCCACCTATGTTGACCAAGGTTTTTTTTTAGCTGAGACCAGCTGTGCTGCAGCAGGTCACTCAGAATTGTAGAAACTGTAGAAACTGTGTATCAACATGCTGGAACGCAGGCGTTAGATCGACACGCAAGCACAAGAACAAGTGCGCACGAAAAAGATCCTGTAATCCATGTCAGAGTTCGGTGGGTTATAGAAACACGAAAATACCCAGCATGCCTCCCCTGAAATCGGCGTATGCTGCCTGAATGGCGGGGTGAAAACGTTCATACATGTAAAAATCCACTCGTGATAAAAACGTGAGTGAAGGCCAAAAAAAAAAAGTATGTTTCTGGTAACATGGCTACAAAAAATAGGGTAGGTAGGTAGGGATTTTTTTTGTTTTTTTTGTGTGTGGTCAGGGTTTAAAATAACTGTACAGTGGCGCAAAGAGACTGGACTTACTATACAAAGAGAAAGACAACACATTACAAAACAAATGAGACAAAAGGGATGCTGGTTATCCCCCTTGTGTCGTCTGCCGTCTGTTACTTTCGTTTTGATGCTTTTTTTTGTGCTTTTTTTTTTTTTTACAAATGCAATAAAAAAAAAAGTCTAGGGTCGGCGGGAAAAAACTAGGTAGGGTCGGGTGACCAGAAACATACAACTTTTGTTGTTGGCCTAAGCCCATGAACAAAGAAGAAGAAGAAGAGGTCTTGGAGGAGGAGGAAGGTTCCACTGTATCAAACCATGTGTCAACAGTTGACCAGCTGTCACCACACCAGCCACTCACTTGTCCAGCCAGATGACAGCGTTGAGGTCAAGATGGTTGGTCGGTTCGTCCAACAGCAACAAGGTTGGTTCCAAAAACAGCGCTCTGTCACAAAAACGGATCTTTGTGTTCAATCAGTAAACAACAACAACAATAACTTTCAAACATATGAAACTATCAACTACCACACTGATTATCTTGAATCTGAAGCATAAATAAAGTCTGACCATGTTCTACAACCACTATGCAAACCAAAAACCTATTCTCTAAACACACTATCAGCTGAAAGTTAGCCCTTCAGGAAGAAGCTAAGTGAAGCTGGATGGTACAAATAAAACACACAAAAACAAAGAATGTTTGATGTTTTCACATTCAAGTTAGTTTTATAGTCAAGGTCCTCTTTCCTTCTTCTTCTTCCTGTCCGTGGATAAAATGTTGGAATAAGCAAAAGGCACATAAAAACTTCACAGAACAAAACTAGAAAACTGTGATGTTCCCTCAAGGGAGATAAGTGCAGGAAAGTGTGCGCTTCAAATACTGGTAACCAGACTGAAATCACAGGTGTCGCCATGAACACTGTTTCATTCTGTACCTCTTCTCTCTCTTTCTCCCTCTCTGCTCTGTGTGCGTGTGTTCTGTTTCTCTCAATAATTTTCAAATACCAACTCTCAGTCTCCCACCCCCCTCCATTCTCTCACCTGGCAAGGGACACCCCCCTCCATTCTCTCACCTGGCGAGGGACACTCTCATTCGCCATCCACCAGACAGATCCTTCGTGGCGCGCTCCATCATTTCTCGTGTGAAGCCCAGACCAGACAGGATACGCCTCGCCCGAGATTCTGCTGAATCAGCACCAATGGCACGCAGCTCTTCATACACCTGACAGATATGGACATTATAAGCACAGTCGGTGATTGCAGCTCTGACAATGTAGGATTAGTGTACAGATTAGCCCCTATTATCCATGTGTGTGTGTGTGTCTGTGTGTCTGTGTATGTGTGTAATACGATGTAATCTCAATGCGCCCTTTGACGCACTGAAGGGAATTGTGATGGGACATTTTCAGATATAATGCACAATTGGCGCAAGGCGCACTAGTAAATGAAACCCTGGTGTCACCTCTTTCAGTCTGTCCTGAACGACATCCTCTGTGTTTCCCTGGTTGACCAGCTTGGTCAGTTTCTTCTCCTCCTCCAACAGGGCTAGCCGCTTGGTGTCCGCCTTCAGCACCGAGTCGATGGCCTTGGTGGTGTCCGCTTTCACCTCTGTCACCCACAGCACACACAACATATCAACATTGTAGTTACATTCGTAACACTGTCAGCATTGACCTGTGTCACACACAGCACACACACATTACACTAACGCTGTTTGCCATCAATGTGTTTCTGTGCGTCTAAACTTTCGAACCATCTTGCTTGAAAGGCGAAAGATTATAAGTGCAGTCTCCTGAGTTTATCTGTAATATGTTTTTTCACTTCAAATAAATGTTGTTCGGACAATTAACCCCTTGGTTGCCACAATATATGAGATATGTTTTTGCTATCATCACAAACATCAATACTCTAACAAACAAAACAACCGCTGTATATTGCAGCTTGATGATTGCCTCCCCTGAAGACTATTTTCTCAGATTTGGTCTAATCCTTATATTTTGTTGCTGTACTTTTTAATTTAACTAAATTCTTCTGGCAGTCAATGGGTTAAACGTTCCAAAAACTTAACGCTGTGGTTATTCTATTCCCAATTTTTTAACCAAAAGGCATAGCCTTAAATCTGAATCCTTCTCAAATAAAGTTCAATTCAATGTTACCAGTCAGTTCAACAGTTATACGGAAATATGCACTCACCCTGCTCGCAGTACAGGACATCAATATTGGGCGGAATGTTGAGTGCTCGACTGGCCAGATGTGTCAACAGAGTGGTCTTTCCATGCCTGCACGAAGCCACAAGGCAAATGTTCGCCTTTATGCTTACTCATCAGAAGCAAGCAGCAGTACACAAAAAATAGTATACTTCAACCTCACTCCAGGTAATGTTTGAATACTGATGTCGAATCCAGAATTTGCATGAAAAAGTCAACATCTAAACCAACTTCACCAAGACAACATCTACAAATATCGCACAAAGAGATCAATATATATCAATAAGTTAACCTCATGCTCACAAAAAGTTTATCTTCTGCACATATTAATTCCCTACCCTTGCCAAACACAAACTGCTGTACAGACAGCAAATATTGTTGGGTTAACTCTTACCAGTTCGGGGTTTTTTGGGCATATTTTGCAGTGCTGTTGGTGCCTACTTGCCGAGTGGCTATCTGGGGTCATATTCTAAATGAAATATAGAAAGTTAAATATCAAATGAAAGGAAAATGAATAAGCTTTTCATATTTGCAAAGAGAATTGTGCTATCTTTAAAAGTAAAAAAAGGTTATGGGGGTGACAACATGATTTTTGTTGAAATTTGTACGCCCATTTTTTGGAACACGTGACAAACACAAAGAAGACATTTTTTGTGTGTTCAGTTTATTTTAGATATGCTGCTAACTAGTCTGTTTTGGCATTCATTTTACATAACATAGCAAAGTTTTATTGAGTTTTGCTGATAAACAAAAAAGTTATTGTCACCTGAATACCCCCACCCAAATTTCAAAGTTGGACATTTCATGACATACGCATGCCTAAGGAAAAAAAAAATAGTCTGTTACGGTATCCCGACCGACCCTATTTTTTCGCACGACCCCAGACTTTTTGGGGGGCATTTGGGAAAAAAAATCCTTTTTTTGGGGGCAAAATAACTTAAAAATATGTTTTTTGGGAGAAGAAAAAAAAAAAGTCCCGACCTACCGACCCTATTTTTTTGGCCTATATTACCGTTAACAGACTATTTATTTTTTTGGCCTAATAATGCATTCCTATAACTAACTTATAACAAAAACCCAGCTTGTTTCTGTCATAAAGTGTGTCTAACATATGAGTTTATCCACTGTCCAACCCATCCAATGCACAAAAAACATTTTTTTGGGATAATTAAATAATTGGTCAGTGGAAAACTACAGGGGGGGGGCATCGTAAGCTTGCTTACGATGGGTAAGGGAGCGAACTGGTAAGAGTTAAAAACACACACACACACAAAAAGCAGAAAACAAAAACTGACCCATTTGGCCCCACAAGACCGTAGCGCCTGTTGTGTGTGATTTGCAGAGACGCGTTGACGAAGAGTTCTTTGCCTCGCGCCGCTATGGAGAAGTTCTCCACCTGGTTGATACAGACAGCAAAACATTTCACTCTACACATCATAGTTTTTCATATAATCAAGGAAATGTTATTTGCAAGTGCTTTGAACTACATCAAAGCAAAGGACAAAGATACACATTACAACAAGAAATTCCTCCGAGGTAGGAAAAACACCCCCGTCCTTACCATTCTCACTGCCACCAACTGAGAAGGTTATTTCCCTTTGACCATTAATATGTCCCTCTATAAGTCCTTGTAGAATCTTAATCCACCAATAACTCCCTAACCGTGTGTTTGACTGGTCCCAATTTTTGTAAGGACCGTCTCAGGAATGTATAGAACCTGTTCACCAAGTTTGGTGACGATCGGTCCGTTCATTCTTGAGATCTATATGCGAACACAAACACACAAACAAACAAACACATCGACCGAATCCTATACACACCCCTATACCGGGGGTGTAATAATGAACTCAATAAATAAAATAGACCTATTTGGTATCTGAGCTACTCTCGTGAAATATCACCTTGTCATACATGTATTTTGCAAGTCATGAGAACTTTGAACGTTAAGAAATTAGCCTTTCGATACTTTCAGACTAAAGAAATGACAGATAAGCATTCAAACAAAACTCTGAATTTTAACGTCCTTCAAATAACATCAGCTTCATGGGATACCACCCAGTCAACAGCAGGAAAACAAAAAACTGTAACGTCCTTCAAATACCATCAGCTTCATGGGATACTACCCAGTCAACAGCAGGAAAACAAAAAACTGTAACGTCCTTCAAATACCATCAGCTTCATGGGATACTACCCAGTCAACAGCAGGAAAACAAGAATCTGTAACGTCCTTCAAATAACATCAGCTTCATGGGATACCACCCAGTCAACAGCAGGAAAACACTATACCCCACAAAGAAAAAACAAGAAACAAATAAGGCCTGACTGTTATGTGGACAGAATAAAAACTAACACACAATGTTTCTGAGGAATAAAGCCACTTGCTCATTTCAATGCTTGTTATTCTCTCAGGTGTCAGGAGATTGATTCAACAAAACTCTCGCTTTGCACATGTTGTATGCATTTACACCGCTTACTTCCCTTTACTTTTTTTGTTTTAGGGTAACAAGAATATCTATGCTTATTCTTGTTACCCTCATAAAATAAAGACTTGTCATTGTTTATCAGATCTTAAAATAGCGCGCTGCCTCATTTGCTGAAGAACAGACCTGGGAACCCCTGTTTTGCACTCAAGTATTCTCAAAGAAACTTGACGCATTTTCAGAAAAATGAGTGTACCCCACATAGCATTCGAACATCCAAAATACGGTATCAGCTTCGAGATGCGCTTGTGAAGCTCAGTAGTCTAGGATTTTTTTAATATCGTATTTTCTTTCCAGCTGATCGTATTTTAGACACTCAAGCGTACAAAAATATGGTGAAATCCTATGGGTTCCCAGGTCTGGAAGAAGCCAAAGAAAGACAGAAAGTACGGCCAAACTCCCACCTTGATATCAAGCTGGTTCTCGAGGATGGCGCCTTTAGAGGACTGCTCCTGTTGGGACACGCTGAACTGACCCTCCTCCTCCAGCTCACTCAGGAACTGGGCCTGGCACACATACAGGTAGAGAATACAGGTATACACATAGACACACACAATACAGGTATACACATAGACACACACAATACAGGTATACAATACAGGTATACAGTATAGAAACACACAATACAGGAATACACATAGACACACACAATACATGTATACACATAGACACACACAATACAGGTATACACATAGACACACACAATACAGGTATACACATACACACACAATACAGGTAAACACATAAACACACACACAGATACATGAACACACACAGGTACATGATACAGTCATTTTGTACTTGATAAGACGCATACAGTCATACACAGACATGCCCCCCTACACAATGTTATAAACATTATATACACATACACAGACATGCCCCCTACACAATGTTATAAACATTATATACACATACACAGACATGCCCCCTACACAATGTTATAAACATTATATACACATACACAGACATGCCCCTACACAATGTTATAAACATTATATACACATACACAGACATGCCCCCTACACAATGTTATAAACATTATATACACATACACAGACATGCCCCCTACACACTGTTATAAACATTATATACACATACACAAACAATAACACACACACACGTACACATACACATTTATGAATTTGAATGAGAAAAAATAACATTGGGTCTGAATGGAGCTACAAGTACAAGCTATATCTGCATATATCTCTATATCTGCTATATCTCTATATCTGTATGTTAATGTGTTTGCTGGCTTAATGTCAGCTTATATTGTATTTTTATTTTAATCATTCCTTAAATTGCTTGTTTTTTTGTGTTTACCGTAGCTTTAGCAAGGACAGATTGCTAGACATAAAATCCTCAACCATGAGTAACAAATATCAATCAATGACGCTCTCTCTCATGACTGCAAGTATCCGCTAACAAAAGCAGCTTACCCTTTTCTTCAACTTTTTCATTTCCTTCTTGCTCAGTTTTGGTTTGTCCTCCTCATCTTCGCCTGTCAAACAATCAACAGGGGTTAAAGTCATAATTCATTCACAGCTTCAATTGCAAGCGCTTTATTTATTTCTAAATTCCAAAGCACAACACATGAACATTTTTTATAAATCTAAACGAAACTTAAAGGCAATATTTTAAGCCATGTTGACTCATGTTAATGAGGTGTGACCTTGTTTCAATGATGTTGCTTGTTAAAGAGTGAAGAACACTGTGTGTGTGTGTGTGTGTGCGTGTGTGTGTATCATGTATGTGTGTCAGTGTGTGTATGTGTGTGCATGTGTGCATGTGTGTGTGTGTGTGTGTGTCTGTCTGTCTGTCTGTCTGTCTGTGCAACCCTCATTCAGTGTAAAAGAAAGAAAGATCAGTTACGACTACCTATCATAAATACCTGGCGCATGCACACCATCACACTCAGTTACCTTTCTCTTCGTTATCAGAGTTGTAGATTTCCTCCTCCTCGTCTTCATCCTCATCGCCCGGTGACAGAGCTGCGGCGGCTTTGGGAGGGGGAGGCTTGAAGTCCAACTTGTCCTCCATGCCCCCTTCTTCCCCCTCCTCCCCATTCTCCTCCTGGGCCACCACCTCCCGCAGCAAGTCCAGCTTGCTCTTCTTCGGCTTCTTGTCCTGACGCACCATGCATAAAGTCAGCAAATTAATACAGAGGTACGTACCCCTTTTTTTTAAGACCCCTAATTATCACCACAGTCAGTGAGTCACACGTAAAAAAAACCCAGTAATGTTGCCCTAAGTGCAGATGGCTGATAGTGATACCACCTTAACACCTGTGTATCTCATCTAATGTCACGGGCCTCAAACACTCAAAAAGTCAAGTCAATTCTGTTTGTTTTGGTTTGTGATATTTGTCTGTCTTCTTTTTTCTGTGTTTTGTGCCTGAGGAAGACCCTAGTGGTCCAAACATCGTGATTTGTTATTCGTTTCGTCTTCGTCAAACACATGAGTACAGTATTTTTAGGTCTTTTTATTTCAAGTCAAGTCAAGTAAACCACGGTATTTCACAGTCAGGCACTGCAATATGAAGTTATACTATAGTTTTAAGCCATACTTGAAGTTGAACTGAATCAGTACGATCTGTATCACGTTATTGTTGATTTAATATCTTTGGTTATGACATTTGATCAAAAACAATGCTACGCCCGTAACGATTTACTTTTGATTACATTTTCATTCAAACAAAACAGAAATTTAATCACCTTTTTCTTTTTCTTCTTCTCCCCTTCTTGCCCGTCACCAGTTGCTACTGCTAGTTCGTCCATCTGGGCTGACAGTTTCGTCTCGGATTCCTCGTCGTTCCAGTCGTCGTCCGGATTCTTCTTCTTGTTCTTTTTTGGCATTATGAGGATTCTGTCAGCGGACGTCTTTGTTAACTGGACTAACTGTTCATCAGATCAAACGATCCCGATTTGTCGATTTCTTGCCTGTCGGTGCAACTTCAGTGCCTGACTGTGAAATACTGTGGTGATGGCACATGTGTTTTCCCAGCTTCCGGTTTTGTCTATTTTCTCTCGCACAAATTTTGATGACGTCATCTTTTACACTCTGTCCTTTTACTCAGGTCTTGTTTATCAAAATTGTATATATTTAAACAGAACATGTTTTAAAAATAGCTTCAATTACTAAAATTAATGTTCGTATGATGGCATGTGATACATAGAACCACAACTCGTTCAGTCCGACATGTGTGTTCTTTTTTTAGGTTGCGCACAAATCACATGAGAATGAGGTAGGAGGTGACGTCATATACACAATCTCCACGTTGTCTGCTATTCGGCCTGTGGCGAGAACGACAGAAGGTTGTTTTGTTTGTGGTTTTCATTTCAACAAGTTGTTGTAGAGTTTGACTGTGAGGTAACATGGGTCAGGGACAAAGTAACGCTCCAATATCTACTGTCAGCGCGCCAACGGACGACGGGATCACCTGGTGGTGCAGAATTAGTGCCAAGGCAATTTGTGTTATTGGTGGTTTGGGTGAGAAAAGCATCGATGTTTTCTTTCTCCTTCTTAATTGTTTAAACTTGATGTGTCCTGTTGTATCGATATTATTTGTTGACAGCTGCGTAGTGTTACTAGATTTAAGGTACCCAGACGCCAGTGAGTATAGCCACGCATTATTAAGAAGTTACAACGTGTACTTTGTGAACCGAGATAATGAATCAACCTACCTGTATACAATCAACTTCAAGGTTTTAACATTTAAATAGAAATGTATTACCCTATTTTCTCAAAGAGTTGCTAACAATTGGAATGCACTACCCGCTAACATAAAATTCGCACCCACAGTAGACGCCTTCAAAAACTTCTTGGACAATTCTCCAAAATTTCTTAACCTTTTTTACGACTTTGATTGAAAGCATTGAAAGAATAGGGATTTAGGCATGCAAAGTATCTGACAAAGAAGGGGCACCAATAAGGCCTCGCGGCCTTCGGCTAACAAATATAGCCGCCCCTATATACTACTACTACTACTACTACATAACAAAAACACTGGTTTAAACAAATATATAATAGTGTTGGTTTTGAATTAAACATTTAAAAATCTAGTTGTGTTGATCAAACTAGCAATTGAAGTACATGTACAATCATGACAGAACTGGGCAGTGGGTAATACTATTATTACTATTAGTATTATTTAAAGCATATTGATTGGATTGCATTCAGCTACAGGGTTTCATTTACTAGTGCGCCCTGCACCATTGGCACATTAAATCTGAAAATGTCCCATTACAATTCCCTTCACTGCGTCAAAGGGCGCATTGAGATTACGTACCACTGCGACACCAAATGTACACTTTACATCAGAATTACACACCGGACATACGCACACACACACACACATACACACACACACACACACTGTGACACACACACACTGTGACACACACACACTGTGACACACACACACACACACATACATACAGCGATAACACGATATAGCGGCTGACTCTCAGATGGCACCATATTGCATAATTTTGCATCTTTGGTCGTTTGCGTGTCTTGCTTTCGACCTTGTCCCATCAGAATTTGGTTGAGGGGGATAAATGTCCCATTGCCTTTTTCTCCCAGGCTAAACCCTGCAGCTACATACAGGATTCCACCAACCTGATGTTTTAGGCCACAAAAAAAAATAGGTCTGTTTACGGTAACATAGGCCAAAAAAATAGGGTCGGTAGGTCGGGATTATTTTTTTTTTTCTCTCCAAAAAACCATATTTTTACGTTATTTTGCAAAAAAAACAAGATTTTTTTTTTTTTTCCCCCCCCAAATGCCAAAAAAAAAAGTCTAGGGTCGCGCGAAAAAAATAGGGTCGGTCGGGTTACCGTAAACAGACCTTTTTTTGGGGGGGGGGCCTTAAGACACCCCTCCCCCGAAAATTCTGAGACCACCTCCGTTTTAAGATTTACGCTTCCATGTTAATCATGTTGTCTGTAGTATTAATAATTCTGTAATTTGATACCACTAGCTAGTCCACTTAAAAGGGCAGTTTTTAAGATCTATCATTTTCTCAGATTTGTTAGAAATAGAAGTCTTGGAAGAGGTGGGTGGGAGGGGTTCCACTACATCACCCAAATGCGACGTACATTCCGCAAAGCTATTTAACCTGTGTCCCCCGTTTCATTAAGGGAAGAATTGGCGAGTGGGGAGAGGAAGTACGTACCGTGCTAGGATTTGGCGAGAGAACGCTAGCACGTATTGGAGGTGCTCAATACGGGAGACAAAATGTGGCTGTTGACCAACAGTGCGTATAATCTTATCGGTGTCACAATGGTGTTTAGTTCTTGTGCATAGTCATCAAACTGTTTCATATTCACTCTCGCTTCCTTGCTCCGTGAGAGGCTAGCAGCGAGCAAGTCTCGCCTGAAAGAAACACACATCTGGATAATATACCACATGAAGGATTTAAAAAAAGTCATTGTTTACTACCGACCCTTATTTTTTCTCCAACCCTAACATGTTCTTTTGACCCTTCAACAATCATTTTGTTTAAAGGACAAAATTTGATGTAGCAGACTTGCAAGGAAAACTATACTTTTCTCTACCAGCAAGGGACCCAGTTTGTGTGATTTCAGACCAATAAAAAAGTAACCTAGGCTCGTGTTAACAAAAACACTACCTTCAAACAAAAAATTATGATAAATAAAAATAATAAAATAAAACGCAGTTAAAAGAAGGAATCAAACTTCTTCTTTTTTTGCCTAATGGTGGATGCTACAAAATACATGTATACTTCAATATTTTATTTTAAATAAGTGATTCTTGTTTTGGAATTGGAAACAACAATATATAATTATATTACTGATTTGATGTGATGTATAAATGAGGCATCAAAAGCAACAGGCAACCCATTGCAAATAGAAGTGGTTGAATTTGACCACAAATTCTCCTTGTAGATATGTAGATCGATCATATAAGTAATAAATGTATACACACTTGAAAGCTGTGCAGGTTAAAACTTGTCGTGCTGCTTCATCATACCAATGCATGAGTACAATTTGTTTTCTTCTCAACAGGGGCAGTAATCGCAGGGTTGTTTCGCTGCATCACATTCACTCCCCTTTGTCTTGTCGCCGGCATTATGCTCATGTAAGTAACACCCGTCTCGTATTCATTATTGATGCTTGTGTGGTTTGTTTAACCTTCACCGTGCTTCGTGGTTTCGTGGACGACCCAGAGCCTCACAAAATCGTCTTTATCTCTGAAACTGTTTAGAGGTTTTAATTGAGACTTCATGTAATCTCCAATCACCATATGACCTTCCCAGTGCCCAACTTTTGAAAGATTATCTTTGTAAACAAACAAATAAACGATGACGTAATTTGAACTACACAGTCCGCATGATGGAATTACGTTATTCCGATGGCGTGGGTCGTGAATGACCCATGCTTTTTACGTTGAATCATATTTTGGAAAGTATGGGTCGTACACGAAGTAGTCCGAAGCGTGATCCGGTAAGGTTAAGAGTGGGGGGGGGTGGGGGGGGGGGGGGGGGGGGGGGGGGGGGGCAGAGAGGAGGGATCGACCTGTACAAGATGGCATTATAATGGAACTCTCGAGTCTTGTGCTGCTTGAAGGTTGCATTAACTATTATATAAATGGTTTAATGACAGAGAGTGAGAAGTAAGAGGAGGGGAATAGAGAGAGGGGGGCTGGGCATGGAGGGAGAGAGAGAGAGAGGGTGAGCAAGAGAAGATTGAGGGAGAGAGAGAGGGGGAGATATGGATGGGGTGGGGGGGGGGGGGGTCTGAGAGATAGAGAGAGAGAGGGAGAGAAGGAATAGAGAGGGAGGGCGCGAAGAGGAAGAGTGAGAGAGACAGAGGGGGGAGAGGGATGGAGGGAGAGAGAGAAAGAGAGGGAGGGAGAGAGAGAGAGAGAGAGAGAAAGAAGGAGAAGTAGCTGTAACAGGAAAAAGAATGTCCAGTATAAAAACCAGTGTCCATTTTGCATGTAACTGAAAAAACATATTGGATTACAAATTCCCAACAAACGGAAGAGAAAGAAAGTTATCAAGAAAGAGAGAGAGAGCGAGTGAAAGGGTTATAAGTTTACAGTTGGCGACATCACAATAAAACCCCATCCGAAATAGTACCCGCTGATGGGACAAAAAAAAGAAGTCTGATCTCCTTTAAAAATAGAAAAAGAAGAAAAAAAAGGGTTTAATGAGTTGATACTGTTGTGTTGTGATAAGGTATATATCTTGTGTTGCCTGCAGGTTGCAAGGGTTCATGCTGATACTGTTTGAGGCTCCCTGCTGCTGCCAGTTCCTGGACTTCGTTCAGCCAGTGTCGCGCTTCAGTGAACGTCGCAGCCCTTTCCAAAAAGCTATCTTTTATGGCTTGTGAGTTTTCACATCTAAATATTGGCTACAGGTTGTATGTATGTGTGTGTGAGTTCATGTGTGTGTGTGTGTCACGTGTGTGAGAGAGAGAAACACAGAGACAGAGTGAGAGACAGAGAGAGAGATCCAGAGAGACACTCAGACTTGGGTGGATTTTATGTCACCCTTTTTTTGTTAGACTTATTTAGTTTGTCAAAGCAAGTCAGAATACTTGGTTTTCTGTGAACATGAAAAATGGTATGGCCACAATGATACAATTTTTTATACATAATATTCAGAGTTATGAAAAGCTTAAGGGGACCACAGACACGGATTGCCAGTGAGTGGATGTAACTTGATGGTGTATGTTTTCAGGCCTGCGATACTGCCGCTCATTCTGTGTTTCTCCATCACCACAGCGATCGGCTGCATGCTGGTCTTCGCCTCTGGGGGGATCTATGGCATCATCGCTCTGGGCAAAAAGTGAGTGTGGTCTCAGCGTACGGGAAATATGTACAACTTTGGATGCACAATTTTGATTGCTAACATGGAAGTTATATTGTCATACATACATGTGTGCACATATTTATGAGCAGGGACAGACAGACACAGGTAGACAGACACGGACACACAAACCCGCACTCATGTACACACACACACACAAATACACACACACACACACACACCTGTGCACACACACACGTGCTTACACACACAAGGAGAGATCGAGAGACTTTGTCAGTTGTTGTCTGAGGAATAAACATACTCTGCATATGAGCTTTTGCAGAATAGAGTGTGCAATAAACTACATGGGTTATCACTGGTTTAAATAAACAAGCTTCTTTGAGATACATTGAATTAGACAAAAATTATCCCCCCAAAATCCATGAATAATAACATTGACAAATTAGTTAAATAATGAATTTAGGTCAGTATGATGTAGCCCTGTGAAGTAGCCCTCATGGAAATGTCGGTTAGCTAAGTATATCATTCTTCCTGGGGAGAGCAAGTTGTCATGCAGTATGGTGTAGCCCTGTGAAGTAGCCCTCATGGAAATGTCTGTTAGCTAAGTATATCATTCTCCCTGGGGAGAGCAAGTTGTCACGCAGTATGGTGTAGCCCTGTGAAGTAGCCCTCATGGAAATGTCTGTTAGCTAAGTATATCATTCTCCCTGGGGAGAGCAAGTTGTCACGCAGTATGGTGTAGCCCTGTGAAGTAGCCCTCATGGAAATGTCTGTTAGCTAAGTATATCATTCTCCCTGGGGAGAGCAAGTTGTCACGCAGTATGGTGCTGCCCTGTGAAGTAGCCCTCATGGAAATGTCGGTTAGCTAAGTATATCATTCTTCCTGGGGAGAGCAAGTTGTCACGCAGTATGGTGTAGCCCTGTGAAGTAGCCCTCATGGAAATGTCTGTTAGCTAAGTATATCATTCTCCCTGGGGAGAGCAAGTTGTCACGCAGTATGGTGTAGCCCTGTGAAGTAGCCCTCATGGAAATGTCGGTTAGCTAAGTATATCATTCTTCCTGGGGAGAGCAAGTTGTCACGCAGTATGGTGTAGCCCTGTGAAGTAGCCCTCATGGAAATGTCTGTTAGCTAAGTATATCATTCTCCCTGGGGAGAGCAAGTTGTCACGCAGTATGGTGCTGCCCAATTTTGTTCTTTGGGGAGGGGTCCTGTCATTTAAAAAAAATAAATGGGCGGGGATGTAGCTCAGTCGGTAGCGCGCTGGATTTGTATCCAGTTGGCCGCTGTCAGCGTGAGTTCGTCCCCACGTTCGGCGAGAGATTTATTTCTCAGAGTCAACTTTGTGTGCAGACTCTCCTCGGTGTCTGAACACCCCCGTGTGTACACGCAAGCACAAGACCAAGTGCGCACGAAAAAGATCCTGTAATCCATGTCAGAGTTCGGTGGTTTATAGAAACACGAAAATACCCAGCATGCTTCCTCCGAAAACGGCGTATGGCTTCCTAAATGGCGGGGTAAAAACGGTCATACACGTAAAATTCCACTCGTGCAAAAAACAAGAAGAAGAAGTCATTTAGAAAGAAAGAAATATGTGGAGATCAGCCTGCTGATGGTAGGTGATATTTTTATCCTGGTGTACTTCCTTCAGTGTTTGTGTACGTCATGACCATGCTATCACCATAATTACAATGTTTCAATATAATGTGCTTTATGTACAAAAACTTATGTCTCTCCTCCCCCCCCCCCCCTCCCCCTCCCCTCCAATGATTATGTATTCATGAAATGAGTTTTAATAGAACATGTAGTTTTAGTAGTATATTAGTCCCTGTTTAGGGCGAGAGCCAGATGCCAAAAAGCATATCTATATAATATAATACTTCTTGTTACCCTCGTAAAAAAAAGAATTGTCATTGCCATTGATAATTTTGTTGTCTGTTGTTACAGGGCTGACCGAGACACCATGATGAATCGGGCGAAGGGCGACGACGTGGAGATGAAGGAGACTTTGATGGCTAACGAGGAAACGGCGTCGGTGCAATGATAACGTCTGACGTGTTCACTCACACTCAGTCCCCCCACCCCCTCCACTGACCTATATTGCCACCATGGTTCTTCATGAGAGTTGCTGGATGCGTCGACACATGTGACAGTCCTTAACACTGTATGCTTGTGGGGATCTGGATGACTTGTGGCATCAGTAAGGGGTGAATTGTGTTCATTTTGTTTGGACAAGGGACAGAGGACATTACCAGCAGTGTACCTGGAGGCAGATTTGCAGAGTGATCAGTCGTGTTGTGGAGTTCGCTTTGACAGTGGCTGGGCCAGTACGTGGTGATGTCTTGTGCTAACCGGAAGAAACCATGGTCGAGTGATTGTAAAGAACTCATTAAGTATCAGGCTATGTGCAATAATGTCTTTTGATGTCACGCCAAGTGAGTCTATTGGCTAGAAATGGTGAATGTGTGAGAGATAGAATTTTTAACTTTTTTTCTGAGGGTGACAGAATAAGCGATGCAAACATGTTTTTTTTTTTATCTGGCCCTCGCCCATTGAGGGTTTACTCAATATAAGAAGAAATGGAAGTAAAGTTACCAACAGTACAAATGACATAATCAACGTGTCCAGCAATCGATAAGACATTTCTAGATGCATTATGAGTGAGACTAAGAGCGAGAGATTGGATACTGAAAATGTCAGTACTTTAAGGTCAATAGCCCCTTTCACGCATGTGTGAGAGAGTGTATGTGTGTGTGAGAGAGAACGAACAAACGAACGTAATTTTAAAAGGATGGAGGTTTAAGGCACATTTCCTTGTCTAACAACCTATCCTTAAACAAATAGAGAGAGCGAGAGAGAGAGTGAGTGTGTGACACTGGACTGAAATGAATTGTTCAATTTGTAATAGTTTGTATTACAGTACAAATAGAGAGAGCAAGAGAGAGAGTGAGTGTGTGACACTGGACTGAAATGAATTGTTCAATTTGTAATAGTTTGTATTACAGTACAAATAGAGAGAGCGAGAGAGAGAGTGAGTGTGTGACACTGGACTGAAATGAATTGTTCAATTTGTAATAGTTTGTATTACAGTACAAATAGAGAGAGAGAGTGAGAGAGTGAGTGTGTGACACTGGACTGAAATGAATTGTTCAATTTGACAAATTGAACAATTCATTTCAGTCCAGTGTCATGTAATAGTTTGTATTACAGTACAAATAGAGAGAGCGAGAGAGAGAGTGAGTGTGTGACACTGGACTGAAATGAATTGTTCAATTTGTAATAGTTTGTATTACAGTACAAATAGAGAGAGCGAAAGAGAGAGTGAGTGTGACACTGGACTGAAATGAATTGTTCAATTTGTAATAGTTTGTATTACAGGGGAACCTCCCTTTTATGACCTTCAAATTGGGGCGGGGATGTAGCTCAGTCGGTAGCGCGCTGGATTTGTATCCAGTTGGCCGCTGTCAGCGTGAGTTCGTCCCCATGTTCGGCGAGAGATTTATTTCTCAGAGACAACTTTGTGTGCAGACTCTCCTCGGTGTCCGAACACCCCCGTGTGTACACGCAAGCACAAGACAAAGTGCGCACGAAAAAGATCCTGTAATCCATGTCAGAGTTCGGTGGGTTATAGAAACACGAAAATACCCAGCATGCTTCCTCTGAAAGCGGCGTATGGCTGCCTAAATGGCGGGGTAAAAACGGTCAAAAGCCGTTGGAGTTTCAGCCCATGAACGAACAAACAAACAAAATGGGGGTAAATGTACAGAGGTTATGAATAGAAAGTGTGATAAAACCGGGTCAGGGAGGAGTCTTGCTGAGGGTAAATGTACAGAGGTTATGAATAGAAAGTGTGAGAAAACCGGGTCAGGGAGGGGTCTTACTGAGGGTATATGTACAGAGGTTATGAATAGAAAGTGTGAGAAAACCGGGTCAGGGAGGGGTCTTACTGAGGGTATATGTACAGAGGTTATGAATAGAAAGTGTGAGAAAACCGGGTCAGGGAGGGGTCTTACTGAGGGTATATGTACAGAGGTTATGAATAGAAAGTGTGAGAAAACCGGGTCAGGGAGGAGTCTTACTGAGGGTATATGTACAGAGGTTATGAATAGAAAGTGTGATAAAACCGGGTCAGGGAGGAGTCTTACTGAGGGTAAATGTACAGAGGTTATGAATAGAAAGTGTGAGAAAACCGGGTCAGGGAGGAGTCTTACTGAGGGTATATGTACAGAGGTTATGAATAGAAAGTGTGATAAAACCGGGTCAGGGAGGAGTCTTACTGAGGGTAAATGTACAGAGGTTATGAATAGAAAGTGTGAGAAAACCGGGTCAGGGAGGAGTCTTACTGAGGGGTCTTACTGAGGAGTCTTACTGAGGGGTCTTACTGAGGGGTCTTACTGAGGGGTCTTACTGAGGGGTCTTACTGAGGGGTCTTACTGAGGGGTCTTACTGAGGGGTCTTACTGAGGGGTCTTACTGAGGGGTCTTACTGAGGGGTCTTACTGAGGGGTCTTACTGAGGGGTCTTACTGAGGGGTCTTACTGAGGGGTCTTACTGAGGGGTCTTACTGAGGGGTCTTACTGAGGGGTCTTACTGAGGGGTCTTACTGAGGGGTCTTACTGAGGGGTCTTACTGAGGGGTCTTAACAGGGGGTTCCACTGCAGTAGTAGTGTATAGTGATTATTAGTTGGGATTGTCCTGCATCCTTTTCTTGTTCATTTTGTGTTGCGTCCGAGAACGGTGTCAGTTCAGTGATCTACAAAAACAAATGCTGAAGAAGAAGTGATCTAAATGCACAACAGAAAGACTGGCAGAAGTCGATTGCACCTTCTAATTTATTAAGCAAAACCACAGTGGTACAACAAGGGAGAGAAGTCGATTGCACCTTCTAATTTATTAAGCAAAACCACAGTGGTACAACAAGGGAGAGAAGTCGATTGCACCTTCTAATTTATTAAGCAAAACCACAGTGGTACAACAAGGGAGAGAAGTCGATTGCACCTTCTAATTTATTAAGCAAAACCACAGTGGTACAACAAGGGAGAGAAGTCAGGGGGAGATAGGGGTGCACGTAATAGGGGTTCATCTGTTTGCAGTCAAAGACAAAGTTATTAGAAAGACTGTTCTGATAATTCATAGCACTTTTGATATTTTTCACACACTCACTCGCACTCACAAATAAACACACACACACACACTCTGCACACACAGAGTCAACCATGCACACACCCACATGCATGCACAGACGCATGAACGTACGCACACATGCACACACACAGACACCACGCACACAAACGCGCTCACACACACAGTAACACACATGCCAACTACACACACACACACACACACAGTGACACACATGCACACTATATACACAAGCGCACACACACAAAGTGACGCACACAAACACACTCGTGTGCTCGCACAAAGTTTAAGCTGGATAGAATCTCTTAGGACATTGTGTTTTGATATCTGATTGATTGATATAAAGCTATACACAGCAGATACTGATGTCACAGCCAAACATTTTGTCATAATTGTTGGCATGATCTTGTCTTTATTTGTCTGAATGTGTGCGAGTCTGTGTGTGTGTGTGTGTGAGAGTGTGTGTGTGTGTTTGCGTGCGTGCCTGGATATGGGTGGGTGTAGTTCAGATGTATTTGAGTAGTACGTGCGTGCGTGTGTGGGTGTGTGTGACCATGTTTGAATTTATTCGGATTTAGTTCTCTTTCCTTGTTTGTATTATGATTGTGTAAGTGTAAAGCGCTCTGGGCTCGTCACCACGAGGTTTACGCGCTATATAAGTAATCGTTATTATTATTAGTATGGGACCAATTTCTCTTTGTAATTGTCTATACATGTATGCATTGTTTTTTGCAAGAAAACTTGAGTGTGAAGACCGTATAAAGTGCTTGTGAAATAATGATTTTGCATGTGAAATAATCATAGTTGATGTACTTGTATTCTTGGTTGTTGGTCGATCTAAATGGTGAACATGAAGTTCTATCAATAGAGCAATTTATTGGTAAGTGATTGCCAGTTACAGTGTAATTAGTAATGATGACTTCCGCTTGAGTTATTTACCACACATATTTATGCTATGTAGCTGGGTTGCAAAATAAATATAATCTTGAACTGAATCTGAAGGTAAAATCAGACTTGTGTACTTTCCAAGTCAACAAATTTCATAATATTGCTGAAAGATTCAGGGGGATATTACCAAAGGCATGTTTGTTTGGCGTCCAATCATGTTTCTTGCCCTCCTCTCCCAAGAATGTTGACAGCTAGGTCATCGAGACATCACAAATTAAAATGATCATTTTTGTTGTCAGCTGATCCAGAGAACTTGATCGAAGACATGGGAGTTAAGAACTTACCTTTCTTGTTTTTTTTATTCTTAATTAAGGTTCAAACAAACGAGAACACACAATGCTTTAGTGCATATATATATATACTTTGGTCGTGCTTACCTTGGTGATTTGCAAAGCATTAATGTAGGTACATGTACTGACAGCTTCGTTGCCTAATTTATTGTACAGTAGTCTACTTGATGCTGTATGTATTGATACATCTGTATTACTTGATGCTGTATGTATTGATACATCTGTATTACTTGATGCTGTATGTATTGATACATCTGTATTACTTGATGCTGTGTGTATTGATACATCTGTATTACTTGATGCTGTATGTATTGATACCTGTATTACTTGATGCTGTATGTATTGATACATCTGTATTACTTGATGCTGTGTGTATTGATACATCTGTATTACTTGATGCTGTATGTATTGATACCTGTATTACTTGATGCTGTATGTATTGATACTGTGTGTATTGATACATCTGTATTACTTGATGCTGTGTGTATTGATACATCTGTATTACTTGATGCTGTATGTATTGATACATCTGTATTACTTGATGCTGTGTGTATTGATACATCTGTATTACTTGATGCTGTATGTATTGATACATCTGTATTACTTGATGCTGTGTGTATTGATACATCTGTATTACTTGATGCTGTATGTATTGATACATCTGTATTACTTGTACCTACATGGGACTTTTTTATTGTCATGAAAATGATGCACTGTATTTTGTCTTCATTTCCGCTGGCGCAAAAGTGTTTCTGTTTCTGTTGTGGGTACATTATTTTCACTGTACTGGCTGTGATATTTTCATTAACGTTATTCAGTTCCATGTAAAGCTATGAAAAAGTTGCATGCTTCTGCTCATTTGTTATTGTTTCATTTCACTGCAGTGGTTTGATAATTATGATTTTTATTTTTCTGTTTTGGCTGTCTGCCTAGTTTTAGCTGTTGTTTGTGAGTTGTGTTGTCTTTGTCAGTGGCAGCATTATGCTAAGGTCTTGATGTTATCGCTTTGTGAATGTGAGAAATATATTATGTGATATGTTCCATATGCTTAATTAACTTTTGTGCATTTAGTACGGACTTGTATGTTTGAAGATTAATATTTGTGACTTCATTAAAATGAAAATCCTGGGAATGTCTCTGTGTTGGAAAACAAAAACAACGTATTGTTTTAAGTGAGGTAAATTTAGCTTACAGTGTGTAGAATAGACAAGTAAAAACCTAGGCAATTAACACGGAGAAGACAAAAGTATTTGAATGTGTGTGTGTGTTTGTCAAGTGATGGAAACTTTATGTACATTAAGTTTTGCAATTTTGGAGGTAGGACTACAGGACTATTTTTTGGTTTGATTGGTTGATGTTGTAAGACATACAATACATGGCTTAGCCCAGTGGATGGAGTGTTGCTGTTATTCCTGTTATCGTAGGTTTGTACAGTGGAGCACCCCCCCATCCCCCCTCCCCCATTTAAAGACTCCCTCCATTTTAAGACCTGATTTTCTCAGATTGTTGGAGGTGGTAAAAAGGGGGTTCCACTGTAACAGGAATCTGAAGTTGTCTGTTTTCTTTTAGATTGTGTGTGTGTGGTCTTTTTAGTTTGTTGGGTGTTTGCTGTACAAAGTACTCTTTCATTTCACATCACACTCACTGATCTACATATTATGTGCTCTTTATCATTCGTGGTCTGTTCATCATATATTACAGGGCAACTGCTTAAGCATTTAATTTTTGTGGAGGACTATATATATATATAGCTATTCTGATTAACACGTGGGGGAATTCGGGGGCTGTGATTGGATGGTCTCTTCCGATCATCAAAGCATAATGCGGCGGAAGTCGGCCATTTTACTCAATATCCAAAAGCATATTGAGAAAAATGGCCGACGCATGATTCCGCTTTACCCATCTGTACCACGGCGATGTTTCTATCGACAACAGCATACACTGACAACTTAAAAAGCTGTTTCAACAACTGTGTTGTGAAGTCGAATGCACTTGGAGTCAGTTTTTCTTCCAAAGTCAGAAAGCGTGTAGCGGTGTGCATGTCTGCGCGAACATGATGCGCGTAAGAAGTTTGTCTGCTATCAAAACCTGAGATCAACGCATCGACGCAAAAACTGTCATTTTGTAAGTTTGGAACAACAAATCAAGGTCATAACAGCTATATAATCGCTATTGTGTTTTCAGCGTAGCAATAGGGTCCGATATTTAGACTCGAACAAGTATAATGCGACTCGTCTTCGACTCGTCGGCATTATACTTGTCTCGTCTAAATATCGGACCCTAATGCTACGCTGAAAACACAATAGCTGTTAATAATATACACTGTTTGGTTTAATGATACATGGTGTACTTTGAGTTGTATGAATTCAAATTAGTGGCTGTACCCTCACTGGGAAAGTGCATGACTCACAGGGATACTCTTGTTCCCCTGCCCTGGTCTTTAGGCCTTTGATGCAAACATTTGTGAACTGACGTATTTGTCCCATCCCCTGCTGGTCGTCTGATAGTTTTGACCATCAATTTTTCTACCAAGTGGACAATGCCAGGACTTTTGGACACAAAGGCATGACTGTACAGTACGTGACTCAATCCTGATGCCAGAGATTACACACAAATGTGCGAAAAGACATGAAACCATATACACAAATTATTTTGTGAGAGTAATGAACTAGTGTGGTGGTATTTTTGTCAATCATTTCTTCGTCTTACTTCACACTTGACGTATTATGAATGTGTAGTGTCATAATGCAGTATAATTCAATGCAATTCAATTCAATTCAATTCAAGAAATGTTTCACAACATATTTAAAAGAAAAAAGTATAAAGAGCACAAATCGACATTTTATATCTTAACTTATATATATATTCAATTTAAAACTAGGTCGTAGCTTTCAATTTTGATTCATCTGAAGGAGGTGTGGATACAAGTACATGTACCCATTTTTTGTGTTGGGCCTAAAGTATTATACTGTACGATAATGTATATTTTGGGGATATGGAGCACTATATAAGCATTTTCATGTCTTTAAGTTATGAATAGATATAATCATTATAATGTGTAAGATGGGAAGCATTTCAGAGTGAAGCAGTTGCACATATGTGACCCATCCTGACCTCAGGTCAAAATGAGTTCGGCTCAGATAACTGGCGATAGCCGTTGAGCGATGATGATCAGAATGATATGTGACCCTCCACCACGGAATGAGTCGCATGTCACCTTTGCATAATTTTTATATTTTTACATTTTCTTGAAGAGTTTTTTATGCTCTATCCAGTGGTAAAAACCGTTTTAGAAAAGAGCAAAAACTGTTTGAGTTATAAGCCTGTGACTCAGGTGACCCCCACACTGGTGCCTGACACCCCCGGGACGTATATTAAGCCTAGCGCAGAACCGCGCAAGGTGACATCCGACTCATTTCGTGGTGGAGGGTCACATATTCCTGAATCTCTTCTCTTTCTTTAACTGTCTGTCTTTCTTTCTGTCTTCCTTTCTGTCTTCCTTTCTTTAATTCTTTTGATTTTCAGAACTTCCTTGCATTTCCTTTTTATATTTAGTCAAGTTTTGACTAAATATTTTAACGTAGAGGGGGGAATCGAGACGAGGGTCGTGGTGTATGTGTGTGTGTCTGTCTGTCTGTCTGTCTGTCTGTCTGTATGTGTGTGTAGAGCGATTCAGACCAAACTACTGGACCGATCTTTATGACATTTTACATGAGAGTTCCTGGGATTGATATCCCCGAACATTTTTTTCATTTTTTTGATAAATGTCTTTGATGACGTCATATCCGGCTTTTCGTGAAAGTTGAGGCGGCACTGTCACGCCCTCATTTTTCAACCAAATTGGTTGAAATTTTGGTCAAGTAATCTTCGACGAAGCCCGGACTTCGGTATTGCATTTCAGCTTGGTGGCTTAAAAATTAATTAATGACTTTGGTCATTAAAAATCGGAAAATTGTAAAAAAAAATAAAAATTTATAAAACGATCCAAATTTACGTTCATCTTATTCTCCATCATTTTCTGATTCCAAAAACATATAAATATGTTATATTTGGATTAAAAACAAGCTCTGAAAATTAAATATATCAAAATTATTATCAAAATTAAATTGTCCAAATCAATTTAAAAACCGTTGACACTTTCATCTTATTCCTTGTCGGTTCCTGATTCCAAAAACATATAGATATGATATGTTTGGATTAAAAACACACTCAGAAAGTTAAAACAAAGAGAGGTACAGAAAAGCGTGCTATCCTTCTCAGCGCAACGAATACCCCGCTCTTCTTGTCAATTCCACGTGCACTGCCTTTGCCACGGGCGGTGGAGTGACGATGCTACGAGTATACGGTCTTGCTGCGTTCAGTTTCATTCTGTGAGTTCGACAGCTACTTGACTAAATATTGTATTTTCGCCTTACGCGACTTGTTTCTTCTTCTTGTTTTCCCATCCTTTTCTTGGCTTAGGAGATAGTATTATGTCCAATTATCGATGGTATAAGTATGTGGAATCTGCATTTGCCCCCTTTGTTTGCCCCGCCAATCTCATCTGTACGTAATTTTCGACCTTTTGACAAATTGCTGTCTGTAATGGAACAGAATTTTCAGATGATGCATTTTGTAGAAAACTTGCTGTCTGTAGTTATGGTATAAATCTTTGGCATGGGTCGATGGTAGGCTGATTATGAAGTGATTTATCGCTGTCTGTAGTTATGGTATCAATCTTTGGCATTGGTCGATGGCAGGCTGATTATGAAGTGATTTATCAAAAGACGTTTTTTGGTAGTTTTAATGTGCTGTTTTTGAGTCCTGTTCAGCTGATTTGTTGCGTCTGAGCAAAGAATAAAAGGGTTGTTACTGTTCACATACTTTGGTCTCGAGAGTTAAAGTTTATAAAACAGTGAGTGAGAGAGAGAGGAATTAAGACTGAACTTTATTAAACAAGTTATATGCTTCAGGCAAAGCTTAATAATCTTCCAACCTGTATCTTAATTATACAAATGTTCACAGACACACACACACACACTGAACTTGGGCAAGGCTTTTGTATGTAGAGAGCATATACATCATTATATTTGGTATGCTGTGTCGTACCAGATTTACATGAGTTTCTTTTTTAAATACTGAACTGCGAGCGAAAGCAAGCTTTTCAATATTTGAAATAGCTAATTGGAATTGCTTGCGTCAGTCAAAATGCGAATGGGTCAACAGTAATGCCATCAAACTAACCTAAGCTAAAAAATAAAATTGAAAAAAACGCCAACACACACGCACATACACACACACCGACACACACAACTTGACTGAACACACGAACACAGACGTGACAGAGGTTTACATTCACACAACTTGAATAGAACTTGTTTTGTCGCAGTGTCCATTATTTCTGTTGCACTCAATCACTTCCATATCATGTGAACAGGAGGAGTAGAATTCACAAGAAAAGACAGCATAATTCTTCCGTATAGTAAAGAGTTACCTAGATGCCTTGATTTGAGCCTTTTTCAATTTTTTTTATAAAGCAAGCAGCCCGTAGAGACTGCTAAAACACAGTTCGGATTCTGGTTGCAGAGAAGGTTGAAGTACAGAAGGAAATGAGACCATGCAAGTCTCTATGTCATGGAGATTGGAAAAGCTCGTCAGTGGGCCAAATCTTTGAGTGGCCGGCTGTGGAAGAAGAACGGGGAATGCTGAGAGAAGTGTAGCAGAGAAAGAAACACGATACGAGGCACCCGGCCTCTCCTTGGCTTGGCATCACTGTAAACGCCTAAGTTACTCCGCTAGACAAACCACCGCTAGCACGAGGTCTTGTGTTGACAGCTTAGCTAATAAAAGCTGTGGTACCACAGAGGGAAAATTGTGGAGTGGAGTTCGGGCTTTAAAATACTATCGGCTACGTGCACAAATTACCTGGACACACACACACATATATGTATATACTGATATACATATATATGCACACACACAAACACTGACACACGGCAATCGCATACACACACACACACACATGCACACACATACATACACACACACACACACACACGCTCGAACACACACACACACACACACTGACACACACACACACACTGCACACACATACACACACACACACACACACACACACACACACACACACACACACACTGACACCTTTTGAACCTGTAGTTTCATTGTCCGGAAATGCAGATTGAACTTTCAGCAACCGCCCTACGAATGCAGTGCTATATGTCATTTGAACAGTTTTGAGCCAGATAGTTTCAACATTTATATTCACGTTAAATAAACTTTTTTTCAAGCAGTAGAGGTAGGGTAGCATTGAGGGTGGAATAATATTTTTAGTTTTGTCTTTTCGTTATGACAATGGAGTAAGCTAATCAAAAAACGAATAGATGAATAAACAGTTTTCTTCTTATAACATAGTAAACATTTTGTATTCTCTGTCCTGTTCTTTTTTTTGCCGGGGTTGGGGGGTGGGGGGGGGGGGTGTGGATTAAAACACAACTCAGCTGTCTGTAACAGGTTATGGTGTACAGACTGAACCAACTGGTTGGTTCTAAAAAAACAAAAACAAAAACGCACACCCCGATCCGAGAATTTTATTTTTCCTTCTAAATAAGATAGATATACATGTATAACAAAAAAAAGAGATACGTTAAAATAGAAATCCACCCTCCGACACCCCCCCCCCCCCCCCCCCCCTCTTCCCCCGCACCTACACACGGACAATCCGGACCGTGATTAGGTTCTCTGCCAGTAAGACACGACTAGGAAACAGTTCACATTATTAAACGATATCTGAATGGGCGGTTCTGGTGAGGTTATGTCCCCTCTTTCTTTCGGCTTGTAACTGCATGGGGCCACCTCGCGGCAAGATCACACGAGAAAGAAAACAAAACTTGCTTTGGTCCCAAATAGCATATCGGTTTGGTAACAAGTCGTGCATTTTATACGGTAAACAGACAATGGGCGGTTTTGGTGAGGTTATGCCCCTTCTTTCTTTCGGCTGGTAACTAGCGCCACCTCGCGGCAAGATCACAGGAGTTGTCTCGCGTTATCACCTCAGAAGCGCTCATTGTTTATACTCGCCATGGAAGAAGCGACGATCGTGTATTCTCAAGCAAAACAAAGTGCATATACTAAGCAATTATTTTGAAGCAAAGCAAAACAACTCATAATCATGTTACTCTATGATTTCTTTCAGACTACCTATTGTTTTACGATGATCTTAAAGGTACTGAACTTGTCAAATGATCCAGGTGCACGGAGCCCCTGGGGCTTTTAGTCATACCTCAGGCAGCTATCCGTTAGAAGAACTACCAAGTTTTATTGACTTGCACCCAAAGAGTCAAGAACTGCGATTTTTTTTTACGAATTAATTTCGTACTCGGACCCGGCTGGTCTTGACCTATTTTTGGATCTAAATTTAGATCAGGTAGATCACCACATCATGCACAAAAAGACACGTCACTAGCAAACTATGTCAGACGTCATCATGAGTTTGTGTAAAACAAAATGGAGGCCGGAATCACTCAGTTGAATCGAACTCCGACCAAACACCACGTAATAACTAGGTTAATGTATGCACTTGCGTGAACAAGAAACTGTCGAGCTTCACAGATGTCGTCGTTGGGTAGTTTTGGGTTTGTTTTACTACCATAGGAGGATTTTTGAACTGTAAATGCACTCAGCTGCAACAAAAACGCAAAACGAAGGCTGTGAGCTGCACTGTGCCTTTAACTATAATACACCAGTGCTTTATTTCCAAAACAGGCAGTCTCCACATATGTATACAAAAAAAGTGTTTTCTCGTCTGATGCAGTTTAAAAGTGTGTGTGTGTGTGTGTGTGTGTGTGTGTGTGTGTGTGTGTGTGTGTGTGTGTGTGTGTGTGTGTGTGCGTGCGTGCGTGTGTGTGTGTGTGTGTGTGTGTGTGTGTGTGTGTGTGTGTGTGTGTGTGGTGGGTGTAAACGTGTTTGTATAACAAAATAAACAAATTACGGTTCAAAGATTTCACTGAAGTGGTTATCAAACCAACACACACAAAGCGTACAGCTGTTACAAAATAAAAGTAAACTTTCAGTTCGTGCTCTGCTTGGTTATGCATGATGTTATACAATTTTGTATTTAAAATTTAAAATTAGATTATTTTGATGGATCTTTGACCATCATTAGATCTGGGAACCCCTGTTTTGCACTTGAAGTATTCATAACAAACTTGGTGTATTTTCAGAAAAATTAGCGTACTCCATGCAACATTTGAACATCCATGATTAAAATGACATGCTTCACACGCGTCCATCACACCGTTAATTAAGTTTACCTATAGATATAAAACAAATGCTTTTTTCAATGTTGACTGACACAAACTGTAATCATGTGTCAAAATACTGGATCGGCTTCGGGACTGGCTTGTGACGAAAAGTAGTCTAGGAATTTTTCTCGTCGTTTTTTTTTCCGACCGACCGTACTGATCGTATTCTCAACAATCCTGCGTTCAAAATACGGCGAAATCGTATGGGTTCCCAGGTCTGCATGATTATACAGGGGTGCAAACAGATCAAAAGGCAATTACAAGTCAACAAAACAAAAGAATGTTATGGCATTTGTTTCTGGGTTAAGGATTATACGACAGATAAACATCCAACGCTGAAGAAGAAAAATATGACAGATAAAAAAAACACTTGTACAAACAACTGTCATCATTGAAAACTGATGTCCACCAACGGTCAACCAGTTACCAGCAGCATTTCCTTGACAACATAGACAGTTAGAATCACACAAAAAAGCAGCTTACATACAACATTAAGGATTTTTACAAATGCCGTTTCAAAATCAAATTTTAAAAGTGATGGCGAGGGGCGTCAAAGTCCGCCTGCCTATATCTGATAACACAGACAATCCTGCTTCAAAATGCCTGAATACTGAGTCACAAGTCCAAGGTATCATCAAATTAACCGCCGGGGGGGGGGGGGGGGGGATTACACATCTTTGCACAACTGCAGCAAATATAATCTCGGAAACGTTCACATAAAACTTCGCCAACACCTTTTGCAAACATCACAAAAAGTATTTACATGTGTATGTGATTTGCTTTGTTTTGTTTTGAAGAAATAAGTATCAAATAAAGTTATTATGATTTTTACATTCATAATCACGTATTTCTACAGCTAAACACGATTCGGAATAAGAAGAGCATTTAAACAAAATACATTACAACGACAAAAATAACAACTACATTACAACCACAACAATGGTAACAACAACAAACAAGTCGCGTAAAGCGAAATAACAACATTTAGTCAAGCTGTCGAACTCACAGAATCAAACTGAACGCACTGCTTTTTTCACCAAGACCGCATACTCGTAGTTTCATCAGTCCAGTGCAAAGGCAGTGAAATTGACAAGCCAGAATAGTGCGGTAGTGGTCGCGTTGAGCAGGATAACACGCTTTTCTGTATCTCTATTCTTTTTAGCTTACTGAGTTTGTTTTTAATCCAAACATATCATATCTATATGTTTTTGGAATCAGGGACCGACAAGGAATAAGATGTAATTGTTTTTAAATCAATTTCGGAAAATTGATTTTAAACATAATTGTTGTATTTTTAATTTTCAGAGCTTGTTTGTAATCCAAATATAATATATGTATATGTTTTTGGAATCAGAAAATGACGTAGAATAAGATGAAATTGTTTTTGGATCGTTTAATAATAAAATAATTTTAATTACAAGTTTCCGATTTTTAATGACCAAACTCATTCATTAGTTTTTAAGCCACCAAGCTGAAATACAATACCAAAGTCCGGCCTTCGAAAGTGCCGCCTCAACTTTTACAAAAAGTCGGATATGACGTCATCAAAGGTATTTATCGAAAAAAAGAAAATAACGTCCGGGGATATCATTCCCAGGAACTCTCATGTCAAATTTCATAAAGATCAATCAATCAATCAATGACGCTTATATCGCGCATATTCCGTGGGTACAGTTCTAGGCGCTCTGCAGTGATGCCGTGTGAGATGAAATGTTATACGGCGAGTAATTGCAGCCATTTCGGCGCATATTTACCTTTCACGGCCTATTATTCCAAGTCACACGGGTATAGGTAGACAATTATTAACTGTGCCTAAGCAATTTTGCCAGGAAAGACCCTTTTGTCAATCGTGGGATCTTTAACGTGCACACCCAATGTAGTGTACACGGGGGGGGGGGGGAGTTCGGACACCGAAGAGAGTCTGCACACAAAGTTGACTCTGAAATAAATTTCCGCCGAACCTGGGATCGAACTCACGCTGACAGCGGCCAACTGAATACAAATCCAGCGCGCTACCAACTGAGCTATATCCCCGCCCCGATCGTTTCAAGATCTTGAACAAAGAACCCTACCGGCTCGACCCTCCCCTTCCACACATCGCTCACTTGTCCCTTATAATTCCTAATTCTTAACGTTGTAAAATTATGAAGGAAATGGGGAAACGTATTGTACATATTTGCTGACCAGCAAAGAAGGGCTTGTACATGTGTTTTTCTTTCTCTTTAAGTATGTTGTCGATTTGGCAGTTGTTATCGCCTCATCACAATGCATTGTTATAAACAACACCACAGATTTTATATGGAAAACGACACTCGCTTATTGTTCCGAATGATTTAAGTGCTGTTAAGATGCTACATGGTAGAACTTACATGGTGGCGCATATGAAATACTTATTTCCTTTCACTCCCATTTTGTAATGTATTTAATTTTTATGCAACTTATGGAAAACCGCTAGAAAATGACGAGTTCATCAATTTCGAGCGATACGGGACAATAAAGTAATGAAAATTGGAAAAAATGGAGAAACAAACGACAGACGCCAATTTTGTGACCCGATCGGCGGCGAAACGGCGTTTTTGCAAGAGAAGCTTTTAAGGAAGGCTGTTCAATTGAAAACTGCTCGTTGTGTGCATAAATGTATATATTGAGTTATCTGCGGGTTTGGAACACTCTCAGTATATTTGTGTGCAAAGGATTGACAAGTTTTATGAATGGTAAATGCCCTCTGCTAAAGTCCCTGCCGCGAGAACATCAAGTGCATTCCGCTAAGCTGGTCGCAAAATAATCGTCTGGTTGACTGACTCGTGGGTTAGTGATCCAATGTCAATCAAAATTATTTTCTCTTAGATTTCAATGCTTCTTATGCACTCTGCCTAAAACCTAAATAGAAATGTGGTGAGAAAAAAACACTAACATTTCAGAGCGAAATGGAAATGGGTTCATCGTTGATGCATTCTTCCCTGTTCTTTTGAATAAACTTGGCAAACAATTATTGCAACAGATTTTGAACCCAAAATGAAGGTATTAATTCCCTTGTCATTTCATCCAAACTGTATATGCAAGTACAGAACTTTTACTTGACTACATGTATCTGGATCGTCTTTCTCTTTAACGAAGTCACGTGACCGCCGCTCAAATTAGGATACCCTTAAAATCAACTGGACAAAAACAAAAGAGCCCAATTAAAAATCGAACAAAAATCACAATAGGCAAACCTGTGCAACTTGTTATACGAGAAGAAAGCCAAATTAATTATCTACCTTGAAAAGGTTGTTTGTTTAGCTAGCTTGCGTATTACGTGTGATATGCTATTCCTAATGATGCATGTGTCTATCGCAATAGCGGTCAATAAAGGGAGTTTTGTTGTTGTAATTTTGAGAGATCTTGTGACAAAAAGCGCTGTATTTCAACAATGACTTGGTGGATTGCTTTGAAACTTTCAGAATATTTTACCAACATCCTAGAGACGAACTTCAAGCAAAATGTGGGATCCTTGCACGTATTTGTTCAGATGTTACGGAAACAGGTTTTAAACTCGTCATTGGATTTGGACTGTTCCCCTGTATCCAAACATATGACTTTGCATACGATAAATGATTGATACAGATACTGTCAAAGTTTCATTTGTTTGTAACCACTGGAGTGAATTTAATTGCTAGTTGTGCAAACACATGAGAAAAAAATGGAACGTTCACGCTGTTTCGCGCTGATACGAGTACCAGTTATAGTATCGCTGCGTGCCTCTAAAAACATGTGCAGTCACGCTTGGCTGGTCATCGCTGTGGCACCTATATCATCCTTAAAATATCAAGCGTCTTTACATGCCTAAAAATTTGCGTCAGTGCTCTTTTCCATTGTTTGTATCAATCATTTGTCTAAAGACATGTGAAGTCATGATTGTTTTGCATGCAAGTGAACAATCCAATGACGAGTTTAAAAACATGTTTCCAAACATTGCGTCATATCTGAACAAATAAGTGTAACGATCCCAAGTTTTGCCCGAAGTACGTCTAGTATGTTGTTAACATATTCGGAAAGTTTCAAAGCAATCAACCGAGCCATTGCTGAACTACAGCGCTTTTTGTAACAATATCCCTAATAATAATGACTCCCTTTTGTGACCGCTCGTGCGATCGACACTTGCATCCGTGGAAATAGCATAGCACACGTAATATGCAAGCTAGCTACACAAAACAACATTTTCTGGGTAGAAAATTGATTTGGCTTTCTTCTCGTATGTAAATGTTTAAAAGGTTTGTCTATTGTGATTTTTCTTTGATTTTTAATTGGGCCCTTCCGTTTTTGTCCAGTCGATTTTGAGTGTACCTTTAATTAAGCGGCGGTCACGTGATACCTGTAAAAAAAAAAAAAACTTTAATCCGAAAGGTGATCCAGATAGTCAAGTAAACGGCCTTCACAGGCATATACAATTTCCACCAGGAAAACATTGAAGTGGCCTGTCTACAAGAGACCCACCTGAAAGAAAACCACCGCTTCCCCATGAGAGGCTATCAGGTGTTCCGGCACGACAGAGAAGGCAGGTCAAAGGGAGGAGTAGCTATCCTTGTGAAGAACTCGATACCCGCTAAAGAGTTCATCATCAGTACCAACAATCAAGCAGAGATCCACGGGGTAAACATCGTAGTGGATAATGAACAGCTCAAGATCTTCAATGTTTACAGTCCACCCGATAGGGATTTGTCTCTCGACCTCATGCAACTACAGGACAACAAATGTATGATCATCGGAGATTTCAACAGCCATTCAGAGGCATGGGGCTACGATGAAGCAGACAGAAGAGGAGAAGAGGTAGAAGATTGGCAAGTCGATAATGGCCTCGTCCTCTTGAATGATCCCGAAGATCCACCAACCTTCTTTTCAAGACGATGGCTCAGCAGTACTACACCAGACCTGGTCTTTGCTACCAACGATATCGCCAGGATAGCATCCAGAACAGTACTGAATCAACTTGGAGGGAGCGACCACAAACCCGTCAAGACCTCAACTTCAAATCCCAGGCAGCCAACACGTTCCCCAGGTGGAACTACAAAAAAGCAAACTGGGAACGGTTCTCGAATCTGGTGGATCAGTACTCACTGAAGATCAACAACAAGCGGCAGAACCTGAACAGCAAGATCAAGGCTTTCAACCAAGCTATCTTAAAAGCTGCTCAAGAGTCTATTCCCCGCGGAGCCAGAAAGAACTACAAACCCTACTGGACAGAAGAACTCCAGCAGCAAGAGGATACTGTAGAAGAAGCAAGGGACCTCGTTGAAGAAGACCCATCAGAGGAAAACAACATTGCCCTGAAGGCAGCCACTGCAAAACACAGAAGAACTTTTATCCAGGAGGCACGAAGAACCTGGCAGGAGAAGACCGAGGAGCTCAATCTTGACAAGGAAGGCAACAAGCTCTGGAACCTGGCAAAGGCTCTGAACGACGAGAAATCTAAAAGCTCATCGATCACTCTTGAGCAAGAAGGACGACTGTGCACTGGTAAACAGGCGGCTGACATATTCATCCAGATAGTCAAGTAAACGGCCTTCACAGGCATATACAATTTTGATGAAATGACACGGGAATCAAGTATTTAATTTGGGAGCGAAATCGGTTGCAATCATTTTTTGACTAAGTTTATGATAGTTATGAAGAGTGTCAGCATCCAAGGTTGTAAGATTTAGGCAATATCTTTGTCTTTTCGTAATCAGCATACATCAAATTATATGTGAGTATGAAAAACTAACGTATTTGTGATTAAACGCGATTGTAGGACAAACTTTTTCATCAGTTTTAGAATGTCTACCTTGATTTTTATTGACGTCAAGCCTGTGACGTCATTTGTAAGGTTTAGGTGACATGACGTTGCTTCTTCTTTGCTTACCGATATTTGTGCGTTCGTTGTGGTAAAAAACAACTTTAAATTGAAATTGTTGTTGCAAAGACAACAGAGTTATTCCAGTTCTAAAAACCATACCCCCATCTTTTAAGACATAACCAGTCACCAACATGACATCATTCTATGACAGATTTGTATATGAAAGCTACTATTTCAATAACTAAAAGTAACCAAACCTAACACATGGAATGTTAAACTAACCAAAAACAAAAAAATTAAACAGGATTCTTTTTGATAACACTTTTTCGATCAGATCACGGACTAATACATCAATGTGTGCGTACAAAATTAATAAAACACTGGTGCAAAACAACAACAAAAACAACTTGGAAAGCAATAAGACCAAAATCATTAGAGATTGTGGGAGGCAATTGAATACTCGTTTCAAAGCAAAAAATACTACAATACTCATTGCAACCTAGTTATTAGCCTACACTTGGCGCAATGTCTAGTCATTATGTAAATGAATGAAACTTTTGCAGTCTTTGTATCAATCGTTTGTCTGTAGAATGTTTTATTTCTTTTCAATGTTATTTTATGAAAGAAATGAATAAATAATGACACACAATAGTCTGAAGTCACTTTTTGTATTCTTGTTTCACGCGACGAAAACAGTCAAAATACAGACAAAAGTGGAGTACAGGGGGGATATGATATTTCAGCAGATATGATTGTCACATTTCTAACTACTGTTTTATTTTATCCTTCTGGATATGCTCTACAGAATTACGAAGCGTATTTTGGTTATTATATTCGTATCTAGAGTTAGGGACACTGCTTTGCTACATCCGGTTGGTTGATTATTATTTTCATCGTCTTTTCAGCAAGTAATGCTATTTAACAAGTTTGTTTCCTTTTTCAGTATTTTCCGTGTGACATCACTGCTGACAGCACCACAGGCACTCGTCACGAGGTGGGCGTGGCCTATGTCTTGGCTGTCACTTGTGATGGACGGTGGGTCTTTTCTTATGGTTTTTAATAGTAGTAGTCTTGAGAGCGCACATGCCATGCCCACTTTGATCCCGACCCGCTCGTGACGAGTGCCTCTGGACAGCACCGTGTTGGACAAGCAGCGTCACCAGGTCATCACAGTCCTGTGCGAACATTCTGGCCACGTCAAGCGGTGTGCCACGCCATGATACAGCGTTCACGTTGGCTTCATGCTGCAGGAGCCACTGAGCTGTCTCAGTGTGACCATTCTTACAGGCTGTGTGAAGCGGTGTGCCATACCTCTCTGATACAGCGTTCACTTTGGCTCCATGCCGGAGGAGACACTGAGCTGTCTGTGTGTGACCATTCTCACATGCTGCGTGCAGCGGTGTGTAAAACTTTGATACAGCGTTCACGTCGGCTCCAGGCTGCAGGAGACGCTTAACTGTCTCAGTACGACCATTCTCACAGGCTGTGTGTAGCGGTGGGCCATATCGTAATTCAGCGTTCACGTCGGCTCCATGCTGCAGGAGACACTGAGCTGTCTCAGTGTGACCATTCTTACAGGCTGCGTGTAGCGGTGTGCCATACCATGATTTAGCGTTCACGTTAGCTCCATGTTGCAGTAGACACTGAGCTGTCTCAGTGTGACCAGTCTGACAGGCTAAGCGTAGCGGTGTGGTGCCATGTTTAGCTGCACCATCAACCTCAGCACCAAGTTCTATCAGACAGAGAGTTATCTCCGTGTTCCCCTTTTCAGCAGCTTTGTGAAGGGGTGTTGCCTGAATCTCGTCCCTCATATTCACGTCGGCTCCTTCATCAATGAGTTGTCGCGCTACCTGTGTATGACCAGCAGCACAGGCATAGTGTAGAGGTGTATTCTCCATGTCATCCCGTGCATTCACGTCAGCCCCAGCGCCCAGCAGGACACGGGTGATGTCGGCGCTGGCTGTGGGGGACTCATAGTGACACGCCCAGTGAAGGGCTGTTCTGCCGACAGAGCCCTTGTCATTAACACTGCTTCTGTAACAAAGCAGCGCCTTCGCCGTCACTTCGTTACCGTCCCTTGCTGCAGAACATAGGTCATATGACAATGTGTTTCTGTTTACCGCTATCCTGTCTTTCTCTTTTCGTCGCTGTGCCAGCTGGTAGGGTGTGAGGCCCTTGTTGTTTGTCTTTGTCAAGGAAGCTCCACTCTTCACGGCCAGTGTGATGGCCTCCAAGTTTCCCTTGTCGGCAGCGACGTGAAGCAGCGTGTTGCCGTCACGGTCTGACTCGTCCACCTCCCTGTCAGCCAGCAGTCTCAGCGCCAGGTACCAGTCCCCTCTGTCCCTCACCTGCACCGTCACTGTGTCGTCTGACGTCTCTACTCTGACCAGCGTTGATGGGATGGGAAATGAAGGGTCACACAGGTAATTCAACTGTCGTGGTGATGTTTCTGCTTTATACCGCATTGCACGAACACTTGCTTTCCTCTCTACTTCACACATTGAAACTTGTTGGACGGGGAGGATCAGTACATCCCCAGAAAACTGAACACTCTCGGCAGAAAATAGTTCTTGAAAACATAAGGGCTTCGTGACGCTCTCGTTGTTAGGTTCTGAGTTTGAGAAGAGAGACATTCCCAACAAAACTTTGGGTGAGAGAATTTTCAGGTCTGCCTTTGTTGCAAGATCAAGCAAGCTAATACACCAGTCAGTCATTAAATGTTGTTCGTGAAGCGCTGACCAGTAGAGCAATGGTAAGCTATGCACCGTGTCCATTACTCTGACCAGTTGCTTTGCCGAATACTTTCCTTTTTGGCAATACCCTGTCATTTCAACAAGAAACTCGGGGCACCTGAGTGAGGTATGCTGACACACGTCTGGTAGGTGTCCCTTGCTGATTTCTTTATATAGTCTCTTTACCAGAGAATGGCAGTCTTCTGTGACGCTTTTGTTTTTACGTGCCAGAAAGAAAAACGGACCCGATCCAACCAGTATCTTCAGAGCTTTCTGTGTGCCGCCTGTCACTGTCACGTGCACGTGCTGCACGAGGAAGATGACGTCACAGATTTCCAGCAGTGTTGGTAAGCGAAAGGAGCGACCCAGAGCCAGCCCAGCAGCGTCATACCAAGCACGACTGCTAAAACCACGATCCGTTTCTGACAACACCGAGCCGTGCAGAATGTCTTCATACTCTGCCAGATGGTCATCACAATACTCTTTGAACCCGAGGTTCTTCAGTTCGGACTGCACGCCTGTCTCCCTGTGAAGAAACCGACCCTTACCCAGCATAGCCAGCGCCAACACTGCTACAAAGCTGTCACCGTGTGTTTCGTGCAGACACATCTGTTTTAACAGCACTGAGTTCGCTTCAGCCGGTGACGTGAAGACAGTAGCGGGGTCCTCTACTGCCTGCCAATGGTCCACCAGGTAACGACAGCACCAGAGAAACGCAGGGCCGCTGGTGTCTGCCTGCACAATTCTCTCCACCAACTCCTGCTGCTGTGAAGGCTGAAGGTGAAGCTGCTTCAGGTGGAAATTAAGCAGTTCTCTCTTCACCCCTGTGTCCAGATCCTCCGTCATCAGCCTCACCACTGCAGAACTGTCCAACAGAGGGCTCTGAGAGTCAGTCTCCAGTTGTTGCAGCTCGTGCAGCACGTGGGGATACAACGTGACCACCACCCTGCAGTCTCCTGCCTTGGTCAGTTCAAGCATGTTGCGCAGAATCTGTGTCCACTCTTCATACTGCTGTCTGTTCAAACGAACCACGCCCATCAAGTCGTCAATCAAGACAAAGCTCCGCCTCCCTGGCCCAATGTGGGCGTGCCAGTCCTCCAGCTTGGACAGGATGTAGGGCTTGAAGCCTTCCTCTCTGCAGCGTCTCAAGAGGGCGTGTCCCACAGTGGTCTTGCCAGTTCCTGGAAACCCACACAGGATGACTCGCCCTGTTTCTTGAAGGATGTCTAACGCCTCCTCCAGATCGTCTGTTTGAACGCAGAGTGATCTCTCACTGTCAGCAACGACTTGGCTGTTGGCTGAAATGCAATAAATGAGTTCGTGCAAACTGATGCGACAAAAATATAATTTGTGAGGAAAACATAAATTGTTTTGTTTTACAGACTGTGGTGTGGCACATACGTGTTTTTGTTATTACATGTGTGAAACAATAAAGAATAGTTAGTAAGTTAGTTAGTTAGTTAGTTAGTTAGTTAGTTAGTTAGTTAGTGCTTTTTGGGTCCAGCGGACCATATAGCCCAAACCAGGACCCCTCACAATAAAGAATAATGCAGCTACAGTGTGTATACTCTGAATAAATGTTTATGTTTACATTGTATGGTAAGCATCTTGTGTGAGGGTGCCAAACTATGAGCACTGGAAGTGTCATGATATCAAGTTTGACAGTGAAGCAGACACCGACCAACAGTCAAGCAGCCAGTGTCAGACGGACAATCGAAAACACGCACCTTGCACAAAAGACGTCTCTGAATCCTGCAGCTGAGAACGGAGAACTTCCCCCAGGTTCAACAACTCTGCTCCTCCTGTGAGATGTAAACAAACAGAGAAGTAGACGTGAACATATGAATCATCGTCATCATCAGCAGCAGTTACAGCAGCATAATAATCATCAGTGGTTGTATGTAGATCATCTGAACTTGTTATATATTCAAACCTAAACTTGATTTTCTCCCTATGCTTGTCAACAAAAAAATAAACCTTTGTATTGTTAAAAGTGGTCGAGTTGTCGCTAAAATTATACAGAACTATTAACTCTTGGGGAGTTCCACATCAGAATCAACACAGAAAGGAAAAAAAGTACATATCTACTGTAACTTACCCTGCATATCAGACTCTGTCCGTCACGGTGCATGGCCGACTTGCCTTGTATATCTTTACCCGTCACGGTGCATGGCTGACTTATATAATTACCCTGTATATCTCTACCCGTCACGGTGCATGGCTGACTTACCCTGTATATCTCTGCCCCTCAAGGTGCATGGCTGATTTATTGGTTCGTCGTCATGAGTGCTTAGTTGAAGGTCAGAGGCTGATGTGCTTTTTATGACGTCATCGTCGGGCAAGGTTGTTCCTGATGGTGTGACCTCATCAGTCGGCACAACAGCTTCTGGTGATGTGACGTCATCAGTCGGCACAACTATTCCCGATGATGTGACGTCATCAGCCGGTGAGGCTGTTCCTAATGATGTAATGTCATTAGTTGGCAAGGACGTTCCTGGCAATGTGACGTCATCAGTCGGCAAGGCTGGTCCTGATAATGTGACGTCATCAGCCGGCAAGGTTGTTATTGGTAATGTGACGTCATCATTCGGCGAGTCTGTTCCTAGTGATGTGACGTCATCAGTAGGCAACATTGATCTTGGTGATGCGACGTCATCAGCTCCTGACCGAGCTGTGGTGTGTCTTTCCTCGCAAGGGGTTGCCATAGTTAACACTGGACGTCCAGGAGTGGCCTCTGCTAAAAATATTGTTTGATGGTTTAAGTTAGGGTAGTGCCGTACTGAACAAATACCTAAAACAATCGGCAGTCTTACTCGAAGAAGGTCTATTATATATAGGCATTATTTCTGAAGAGTTTCAAAGCAATCCACCATATCGTTGCTGAAATACAGCCCTTTTTGTCGACACTCCCCTTTAACCTCCCGTTTTTGACCCCTCGTGCGATCACCACCTGCATCAGTAGGAATAACACTGCATACAAAATGCACAAGCCAGCAACAACAACAAAAGTCCCTTTGCCCTATATATGTCCACTCTTCATTTCTGTCTAGATCCTGTTCCCACCATTCTAGTCATCCAGCAGTAGGCCGCAGAAATAGCCACAAAACGCAATACTCCACCGAGCACACACTCTTCATTCACAATTTAAGCACTAATTGTTCTTTTAATTGTGACAGTTCCAACATCTTGTCCGAGTTCTCGGTGTGCCTGGGCAAGTGGTTGACGTCACTGTATTAACAAGAGAGAGAGAGTTCCGTGAAGATTTACAGTCCTTGGCCTGTGCTTACTTGGCTGTGGTTATTTTTACCCGGAGCAGTGTGCTCAATCAGAAGAAATGTGTTTTCAGTCAACCACAAGTCGAGTTCTAAGGCTTCATCTTCAGTGGTGAAGAACTAAAATCGAACGCAGAAGAAGAAGAAGAAGTGGTGAAGAACTGAAACCAGATCCAGCGAAAGTTCGCGCTCTTCGCGAAGCAGCCACGCCCAGCAACGCCACAGAACTACGTACGTTCTTTCCTAGGCATGGCTCAGTACTCGGCACGCTTTATCGAGAACTTCGCCACCATCACTGAATCTCTTCGTCAACTGACGAAGCAGGACGCTACTTGGTCATGGGAAGAACCGCAAGAAACTGCTTTCAAGACTGTCAAAGCCACTCTATGCAAGTCTGCAACTCTTGCCTACTTTGACATCAAGAAGCAAACAGAGATCCTGGTAGACGCAAGCCCTGTAGGGATCGCCGGATTGTTGTAACAAGACGGTAGACCTGTATGTTACGCAAGTCGCGCCCTATCTGATGTAGAACAGCGCTACTCTCAGACGGAAAGAGAGGCGCTCGCAGTAGTCTGGGCATGCGAACATTTTGACATATATACATTCGAGGAACAAGCTTCAAAATGATCACCGATCACCGACCGCTGCTTAACATCTGGGAAAAACCATTTCCACCTGCACGCATTGCCAGATGGTCTCTACGTCTCCAACCCTATGACGTACACATGGAGTACAGGCCAGGAAAAGACAACCCTGCAGACTATCTGTCTCGTCACCCTGGTCCCGCCACAGCGTCATCTCATGAAGAAAAGATAGCAGAAGAGTTTGTCAACTTCACTGCTATGTCGTCCACTCCTGACGCCATCACGCTTGAAGACGTGCAAACAGCAACCGCAAACGATCCAGTCCTTCAAGCCATCATGAAATGTGTGAACAGTGGTCGCTGGCATGAAAACACTCATGGTATTGCCAAAGAAACATTCACATGTTTTCGCAACATCAAGGACTCACTGTGTGTAAACGCTCAGCAAAACATTCTTCTCAAGGGCTCACAGCTTGTAATACCCTCTTCTCTTCAAGCTCGTGTCGTTGATCTAGCACACGAAGGACATCAGGGAATGAATAAAACCAAGGCCCTTCTCAGAAGCAAAGTCTGGTTTCCGGGAATCAACGCCGCGGTTGAGTCAGCTGTGCGCAGTTGCATCCCATGTCAAGCAAACAACAACCGTCGTGAACATCAACCGCTGCTCATGTCCAACCTACCATGCGGTCCATGGCAAGAACTCAGCATCGACTTTTGTGGTCCTCTACCATCTGGTGCATCACTTCTGGTCATCACAGATGAGTACTCCAGGTACCCAGTAGTTGAAGTTCTCCAGAACACTACAGTTGAGGCTGTGATTCCTGTTGTCGACAAAGTGTTTTCTCTGTTTGGCTACCCTGCACAGGTGAAAACTGACAACGGCCCACAGTTCATCAGTAAGCTGTGGAAACAGTTCATGCAGTCATGTGGAGTGAAACACCGACGCATTACTCTTCTGTGGCCGAAAGCAAACGCTCAAGCAGAAACGTTCAACAAACCCATGATGAAAGCTGTTCGCTCAGCCCACGTTGAGAGAAGAAGCTGGCGACAAGAGCTCCACAAATTCTGCAGAGTCTACAGAGCAACACCACACTGCACCACGTCGTTCACTCCTTACTTCCTCATGTTTGGTCGGGAACCGAGAACGAAGCTGCCAGAAGTCCAGTCTAACAGTTCACAACATCCTGCTGATGCAGAAGTGCGTCTGAGAGACACATTTGCAAAGCAGAAAATGAAGTGTGCTGCCGACAAGCGACATCATGCCAAAGACTACAACATTGAGCCTGGTGACAGTGTTTTGGTGAAGCAGATGAAGCAGAACTAACTCTCCACTAATTTCAATCCAACACCTCTTCTGGTGACTGATACCAAAGGTTCCATGATCACCGCATAGAATCCTGATGGGTCGACCCTCACGAGAAACTCTTCCCTTTTCCGTCGACTGCCGCCATCTGTCACACCACAAGTGGTCTCCAACAAAGAGGACGCACCAGTTACAGAAGCTGAAGAGACAACCAGGACTGACCACGAAGAAGCACCAACTGCTGGTGAAACTGATGACGATAATATGTTCCGCCAAGCACTGCACCTTCTTCACACGGTTCAGTTCCGCCTGCCAGTATTAGCCCACGTCGGTCCAAAAGAAATCGCGTTTTTCCACAACACATGAAAGACTATAGTATTATGTGTGTTTAAAGACTGAAGTGCAAGATGTGAAAACATTTCCAGATAACAATCTAGAAATCCAAGTTTTAGTGTGTTAATATTCTCTTATCAACAAAACGAACAACAAACAAAAGACAGACAGTAATCATGCCGTACAATTAAGTTGTTTCTTGACCAGTTCATTGTATCTACGGTACCTATGTACTATCGGGGTTCAATGTTTGGATCAGTCATGCGCACTGATACTTCCGTACAGAGAGCCTGCCATGTGGTCACCGAATAAACCGTTGCACCTCACCCTTCTTGTGTCCGTTGGTTTTGTCCGCATAACAACCGCAAGAAATTACAGTTCTCACATCAGGTTAAACCACAGGAGCTTGTATCCAACCACCGGTCGATAATTATTTACTCCTGCATGCTTATTATTTACTGCTGCATGCTTACCCTTGTATTTTAAAGGATTTTATTGTTTTATATAAAAAAAAAAAGTGTCACTCTTTAGACTAAGTTAACCTGAAATTCTTAATTCAAAGTTTTAGTTTGTCTTTGTTAAATTTAGTGTGATAAATACAAAAAGGACCGCTATAACATCTAGAGGGTCACCTAGAAGTCAAATTGTCATATGGAGCACAAACATGGTAATACAATATTATTTTTCCAAGTTTGAACAGCAGATATTTCATTTGCGATTCAAATACAGTCTTTTGTAGACTTGAAAATGTGACGAAATCATGTCTTAACAAGTCGCGTAAGGCGAAATTACAACATTTAGTCAAGCTGTCGAACTAACAGAATGAAACTGAACTCACTGCATTTTTACAGCAAGAGCGTATACTCGTAGCATCGTCAGTCCACCGCTCGATGCACAGGCAGTGAAATTGACAAGAAGAGCGGGGTAGTAGTTGCGCTGAGGATAGCACGCTTTTCTTTATCTCTATTCTTTTTAACTTTCTGAGCGTGTTTTTAATCCAAACATATCACATCTATATGTTTTTGGAATCAGGAACCCACAAGGAATAAGATGAAATTGTTTTTAAATCGATTTCGGAAATTTTATTTTAATAATAATTTTTATATTTTTAAGAGCTTGTTTTTAATCCCAATATAACATATTTATATGTTTTTGGAATCAGAAAATGATGAAGAATAAGATAAACGTAAATTTGGATCGTTTTAAAAAAAAATTATTTTTTTTACAATTTTCAAATTTTGAATGACCAAAGTCATTAATTAATTTTTAAGCCACCAAGCTGAAATGCAATACCGAAGTCCGGCCTTCGTCGAAGATTGCTGGGCCAAAATTTCAATCAATTTGATTGAAAAATGAGGGTGTGACAGTGCCGCCTCAACTTTTACAAAAAGCCGGATATGACGTCATCAAAGGTATTTATCGAAAAAAAGTCCGGGGATATCATTCCCAGGAACTCTCATGTAAAATTTCATAAAGATCGGTCCAGTAGTTTGGTCTGAATCGCTCAACACACACACACAGACAGACAGACAGACACACACACACACACACACACGCACATACACCACAACCCTCGTCTCGATTCCCCCCTCTACGTTAAAACATTTAGTCAAAACTTGACTAAATGTAAAAAGGAGGGAGTCTTAAAGTGGGGGTAAATGAGCAGAAAA